>NC_080065.1:148495788-148752755 GCF_949987535.1 Balaenoptera acutorostrata
CAGTTTCTCTAAACACAATTACATAGATTTATTTCATAAATGATTTGCATGATTCTTAAAAGAAACTCTTTTCAAGACAAAAGCAATGTTCCCTAAACAATAACTAGGCTATACTATGCCTGTTTCTTTTTATCCTATTTTCTCACTTGCTTCTGGTGAATTTCAGGTAATATTCTTTGTCAATTCTTACATAAAATCACCTGTCTCTCTCAGTTATCAATGTTTCCTATTAGAAATGAAGACTTCATGTTTGCTAAAATCTTAATAATTCTCAAGGTTATATTAAGTAGAGCTTTATTTTATTACAGTGAATACTATCTTATGAATATTTCAGTAACATTAGCAGAAAACACAGAATAAAGTAAACAGCTTCTGCAAGCAAACATCTTCATTTTAATTATTTTTTAGGATATATCTTATGACACTCTCTTTTCCAGTTTATGTCAAAGCCTTCTTCTCCACCGAAAACTGCACAGTCCAAGTCATGTTTAATAGTCAATATTTTAATTGCATATGACAGTAAAATAATTAAAGTTGCAATTTTCACCTTAAAAAAATCACACTCTTCTAAAAAATCACATCAGATCAATTGTGAAAAAGGAGAACAAAGTTGGAGAACTCACAAAGCCTGATTTCAAATTTATCACAAAGCTACAGTATCAAAACTGTGTGGTATCAAGAAAAGGAAAAGAAAGTCACAGACTGGCAGAATATATTTGCAAAAGACACATCTGATAAAGGACTGTTACCCAAAATATACAATGAACTTTTAAAACTCAAAAATAAGAAAACAAACAAACCAATTAAAAAGTGGTCAAATATCAAAGAAGATATCATATGGCAAATAAACATATGAAAATATGCTGCACATCACGTCCACATTAAAAACCTGCACACAGATAATTATAGTAGCTTTTTCATAACTGCCAAAACCTGGAAGCAACCAAGATGCCCCTCAGTAGGTGAATGGATAAATAAATTGTGATACATCCAGACAATGGAATATTATTCATCACTATAAAGAAATGAGCTATCAAGCCATGAAAAGGCATGCTGGGAACTTACATTCATATTGCTAAATGAAGGAAGCCAGTGTGAAAAGGCTACATACTGTATGATTCCAACTATATGACATACTGGAAAAGACAAACCATAGAGACATTAAAAAAAAAAAAAAGATCAGTAGTTGCTAAGGGTTTTGGGGAGTGAGGGATGAGTAGGCTTAGCACTGAGGAATCCATCTATAATGATGGATGCATGTCATTATACATTTGTCCAAATTCATAGACTGCACAACACCAAGACTGAACTGTAATGTAAACTGTGGACTTTGGATGACAGTGATGTTTCAGTGTAGGTTCACCAATTGGAATAAATGTGGGGGATGTTGGTAATGGGGGGAGGTTATGCTTGAGTGGGGGCAGAGGGTGTGTGGGAGATCTCTGCATCTTCCACTCAATTTTTTTTTTTGGCCACACCCCACGGCATGCGGAACTTCCCCAGCCAGGGATTGAACCCACATCCCCTGCAGTAGAAGTCTGGAATCTTAACCACTGGACCACCAGGGAAGTCCATCTTCCACTCAATTTTGCTTTGAACCTAAAACTTCTCCAAAAAATAAAGTCTTTAAAAAAAAAGAAAAGCACACTCTCCTAAAGAAATTATATTATATTCCTTGTGGTTTTAACTTAATCTCTATTTTCAGAATCCTCAAGGTGTCAATTCACAACATTAATTTTAGAAGTCACACATCTTAGTTTACCCTTCTTCTCTTTTAGAAATGTGAACAGTTCATAATGCTCAGTGGAAATACAATTAGTGAAGTGCCAACTGGCAAAGGACTGGAGAGTAGGTGCAAAGTAGAAAAAGTAGAGCAACAAAGTTGTTGCCCTTTGAGGGATTTCAATACAAAGAAACAATACAAAAGGGAGTATTGGAAGATAATGAAGAAAAACTTTGGACTGCTGCAACAAATATAAACAGATTATTTTAAAGAGAGGCTAAGGAACAGCAACCAACTCCTTAAAGCACAGTGGTAAAACTAGAATGCTATAGAAAAAGAAAAAAAAAATGTCTAAAAAAGAAATATAACAATTTTAGGACAAAAAAAACACAATCCAAACCTTATTCACAAATCCTGCAAAACCAACAGACTGTTCCTGTGACACCAAGAAAAAAATGAATAAAATACACTCTGATAAACATCACTTAGATTGTCATTTTTCAGTACCCTTGGCTTTGAAAGAGAATTTGTGTTTCCTTGTGTCTCAACATATTTGTAGCTCTCGTTAATGGTTAGAAGGAATACAACTCTGACTTTTATCCCTATCTTGCTTGGTATGTTTGATTTAGGTTGATAAATGTGTCAATAGATTTATAGTCTTTTAACAAATTGGGACTAAACATAATTATCAAGACATTATCAAATATTTGAGTCAAATAAGAAGGGAAAAAAAGACATCAATCTTATTTCCTTGTTATCATAGTTTAGTTTCCAATAAACATGCCTCCTGCATCCCAAACTGTGACTAATTTTATTAAAAACAAATATTATAATGAGCAACATTTGATGAAATCAGAAGTAAATTGTTAGATTGTGTGCATCACTGAAATTTGAAAAGAAAATACTTAACCACTAATTATTTTGTGTGCTATCACTTAATATTCTGGCACACATGAGATTATTTCCTCCTACATAATGTTTGTGTAATTTGACCGAGCTGCCAACTAGAAAACAGTGGTGCCCAGGTTATGGTTTGATGGTTGAATTTAAATAGAAATTATCTTCAAATAAATGAATCTTAACTTGTAGCATATCATTATAGCAAATTATCCTTTTTCTACTTAATAATTGTTAATGAAATTGTGAACAAAAATCTCAAGTACCTATTCAAAAAGAAGATACAGGTTAGAACAAGATTTAAAGAAATGAAAACACACTAGAAAACTTACAAACTATAGGATCATAACATTTTAAAGATTAAAACAACAAGAAGCATCTAAAGAGAAATTTTATGTTTTCGACTGCTATTATTTACCCTATCTAAACTTGAATTTGTCTCCTAGACCTAAAAAGAAAGCAATCTATTGTCAACCTTTTCTTTATCTCAACCTCACACAGTTGTTTCTTCTCCAGTATTATTAATATTTTAATAAACTAGGTGTCAAAACTCAGATTTTATCAATTTGAAAACTTCAACCAAATTGAAAATACATATTCCATTCCACATATTAAAAAGAAATTCTACAAAAATACCTGAACAAATATGAAAGTATAAATGTAAAATGATGTTTAATGGGGAGATTGGTTCAAGATGGAGGAGTAAAAGAACTGGCACTCACTCCCTCTTGTAAGAGCACTGGAATCACAATTAACTGCTGAACAATCATTGACAGGAAGACACTGGAATTCACCAAAAAAGATACTCCACATCCAAAGACAAAGGAGAAGCCGCAATGAGATGGTAGGAGGGGCACAATCACAATAAAATCAAATCCCAAAACCGCTGGGTGGTGTGACTCACAGACTGGAGAACAACTATACCATAGAAGTCCACACACTGGAATAAGGTTCTGAGCCCCATGTCAGGCTTCCCAACCTGGAAGTCTGGCAATGGGAAGAGGAATTCCCAGAGATTCAGACTTTTAAGGCTAGTGGGATTTGATTGTAGGACTTCAACAGGACTGCAGGAAACAAAGACTCCACTGTTGGAGGGCATACACAAAGTGGTGTGTGCATCAGGACCCAGGGTGAAGGAGGAGTAACCTCATAGGAGACAGAACCAGACCTACCTGCTAGTGTTGGAGGGTCTCCTGCAGAGGCAGGGGGTGGGTGTGGCTCACTGTGGGGACAAGGACACTGGCAGCAGAAGTTCTGGGAAGTACTCTTTGGCATGAGCCCTCACAGAGTCCACCATTAGCCCCACCAAAGAGCCTGTATCCTCCAGTGCTGGGTTGCCTCAGGCTAAACAATCAACAGAGACAGACTCAGCCTCACACATCAGCAGACAATCAGATTAGAGTTTTAATGAGCTCTGCCCACCAGAGCAACACCCAGTTATACCCACCACCAGTCCTTCCCATCAGGAAGCTTGCACAAGCCTCTCAGATAGCCTCATCCACCAGAGGGGCAGAAAGCAGAAGCAAGAAGAACTACAATCCTGCAGCCTGTGGAACAAAAACCACATTCACAGAAAGACAGACAAAAGGAAAAGGCAGAGGACTATGCACCAGATGAAGGAACAAGATAAAACCCCAGAAAAACAAATAAATGAAGTGGAGATAGGCAACCTTCCAGAAAAGGAATTCAGAATAATGATAGTGAAGATGATCCAGGACCTCAGAAAAAGAATAGAGGCAAAGATTGAGAAAATGCAAGAAATGATTAACAAAGACGTAAAAGAATTAAAGAACAAACACCTGGAAGAATTAAAGAACAAACAAACAGAGATGAACAATACAATAACTGAAATGAAAAATAAAATAGAAGGAAATAATAATAGAATAACTGAGGCAGAAGAACGGAGAAGTGACCTGGAAGACAAAATGGTGGAATTCACTGCCACGTAACAGAATACAGAAAAAAGAATGAAAAGACATGGAGACAGCCTAAGAGACCTCTGGGACAACATTAAATGCACCAACATTCGCATTAGAGGGGTCCCAGAAGGAGAAGAGAGAGAGAAAGGACCTGAGAAAATATTTGAAGATATTATACTCGAAAACTTTCCTAACATGGGAAAGGAAATAACCACCCAAGTCCAGGAAGGGCAGAGAGTCCCATGCAAGATAAACCCAAGGAGAAACACGCCAAGACACATACTAATCAAATGGAAAAAACTTAAAGACAAAGAAAAATTATTAAAAGCAACAGGGGAAAAATGACAAATAACATACAAGGGAATTCCCATAAGGTTAACAGCTGACTTCTCAGCAGGAACTCTACAAGCCAGAAGGGAATGGCATGATATATTTAAAGTGATGAAAGGGAAGAACCTACAACCAAGATTACTCTACCCAGCAAGGATCTCATTCAGACTCGATGGAGAAATCAAAACCTTTACAGACAAGCAAAAGCTAAGAGAGTTCAGCACCACAAGCCAGCTCTACAACAAATGCTAAAGGAACTTCTCTATGTGGGAAACACAAGAGAAGAAAGAACCTACATAAACAAAACCAAAACAATTAAGAAAATGGTAATAGAAACATAAATATCAAAATTACCTCAAATGTGAATGGACTAAATATTCCAACCAAAAGACACAGGCTCGTTGAATGGATACAAAAACAAGACCCATATATATGCTGTCACGAGACACCAACTTCAGACCTAGGGACACATACAGACTGAAAGTGAGGGGATGGAAAAAGATATGCCATGAAAATGGAAATCAAAAGAAAGCTGGAGTACCAATCCTCATATCAGATAAAACAGACTTTAAAATAAAGAATGTTACAAGAGACAAGAAAGGACACTACATAATGATCAAGGGATCAATCCACGAAGAAGATACAACAATTATAAATATATAGGCACCCAACACAGGAGCACCTCCATACATAAGGCACATGCTAACAGCCATAAAGGGGGAAATCGACAGTGACACAATCATAGTGGGGAATTTAACACTTTCACCAATGGACAGATCATCCAAAATGAAAATAAATAAGGAAACACAAGCTATAAGTGATACATTAAACAAGATGGACTTAATTGATATTATAGGACATTCCATCCCAAAACAAGAGAATACACTTTCTTTTCAAGTGCTCATGGAACATTCTCCAGGATAGATCGTATCTTGGGTCACAAATCAAGCCTTGGTAAATTTAAGAAAATTGAAATCATATCAAGTATCATTTCCGACCACAACGCTATGAGACCACATAGCAATTACATGAAAACGTCTGTAAAAAATACAAACACATGGAGGCTAAACAATACACTAATAAATAACAAAGAGATCACTGAAGAAATCAAAGAGGAAATCTAAAAATACATAGAAGCAAATGACAATGAAAACACGATGACATAAAGCAGAAATTAACACACCACTGTAAAGCAATTATACTCCAATAAAGATGTTAAAAAAAAAAAGAAAATATGAACAGACCAATCATTAGTAATGAAATTGAAACTGTGATTAAAAATCTTCCAACAAACAGAAGTCCAGGACTAGATGGCTTCACAGGTGAATTCTATCAAACATTTAGAGAAGAGCTAACACCCATCCTTCTCAAACTCTTCCAAAAACCTGCAGAGGAAGGAACACTCCCAAACTCATTCTGTGAGGCCACCATCATCCTGATACCGAAACCACACAAAGATACTACAGAAAAAGAAAATTACAAGCCAATATCACTCATGAATATAGATGCAAAAATCCTCAACAAAATACTAGCAAACAGAATCCAACAACACATTAAAAAGATCATAAACCATGATCAAGTGGGATTTATCCCAGGGATGCAAGGATTCTTCAATATACTCAAATCAATCAATGTGACACACCATATTAACAAACTGAAGACTAAAAACCAAATGATCATCTCAATAGATGCAGAAATAGCTTTTGACAAAATTCAATGACACTTTATGATAAAAACTATCCAAAAAGTGGGCATAGACGGAACCTACCTCAACATAATAAAGGCCATATATGACAAACTCACAGCAAACATCATTCTCAATGGTGAAAACCTGAAAGCATTTCCTCTAAGATCAGGAACAAGAGAAGGATGTGCACTCTCACCACTATTTTTCAACATAGTTTTGGAAGTTGTAGCCACGGCAATCAGAGAAGAAACAAAAGGAATACAAATTGGAAAAGAGGAAGTAAAATTGTTACTGTTAGCAGATGACATGATACTGTACATAGAGAATTCTAAAGATGCCATCAGAAAACTGCTAGAGTTAATCGACGAATTGATAAAGTTGCAGCATACAAAATTAATGCACAGAAATCTCTTGCATTCCTATACACTAACAACGAAAGATCAGAAAGAGAATTTAAGGAAACAATCCTATTCCTCACAGCAACAAAAAGAATACAATACCCAGGAATAAACCTACCTAAGGAAGTAAAAGAGCTGTACTCAGAAAACTCTAAGACACTGATGAAAGAAATCAAAGACGACACAAACAGATGGAGAGATATACCATGTTCTTGGATTGGAAGAAGCAATACTGTGAAAATGACTATACTACCCAAAGAAATCTAGAGATTCAATGCAATCTCTATCAAATTACCAATGGCATTTTTTACAGAACTAGAACAAAAAATCTTAAAATTTGTATGGACACACAAAAGACCCCGAATAGGCAAAGCAATCTTGAGGGGAAAAAAAAGGAGCTGGAGGAATCAGGCTCCCTGACTTCAGACTATACCACAAAGCTACAGTAATCAAGACAATATGGTACTGGCACATAAACAGAAATATGGATCAGTGGAACAGGATAGAAAGCCCAGAGGTAAACCCACACACCTGTGGTCAACTAATCTATGACAAAGAGGCAAGGATATACAATGGAGAAAAGACACTCTCTTCAATAAGGGGGGCTGGGAAAACTGGACAGCTACATTTAAAAGAATGAAATTAGAACACTCCCTAACACCATACACAAAAATAAACTCAAAATGCATTACAGACCTAAATGTAAGACTGGACACTACAAAACTCTTAGAGGAAAACACAGGAAGAACACTCTTTGACATAAATCACAGCATGATATTTTATGACCCACCTCCTAGAGTAACGGACATAAAAATAAACAAATGGGACCTACTGAAACTTAAAAGCTTTTGCACAGCAAAGGAAACCATAAACAAGACGAAAAGACAACACTCAGAATGGGAGAAAATATTTACAAACGAATCAATGGACAAAGGATTAATCTCCAAAATATATAAACAGCTCATGTACCTCAATATTAAAAAAACAAACAACCCAATCAAAAAATGGGCAGAAGACCCAAATAGACAGTTCTCCAAACAAGACATACAGATGGCTACGAGGCACATGAAAAGCTGCTCAATATCAGTAATTATTAGAGAAATGCAAATCAAAACTACAGTGAGGTATCACCTCATACCGGTTAGAATGGGCATCATAAGAAAATCCACAAACAACAAATGCTGCAGAGGCTGTGGGAAAAGCGAACCCTCCTGCACTGTTGGTGGGAATGTAAATTGATACAGTCATTATGGAGAACAGTATGGAGGTTCCTTAAAAAACTAAAAACAGAATTACCCTATGAGCCAACAGTCCCACTATTGGGCATGTATTTAGAGAAAATCATAATTCAAAAAGTCACATGCACCCCAGTGTTCATTGCAGCACTATTTACAATAGCCAGATCATGGAAGCAACCTGAATGCCCACTGACAGACGAATGGATAAAGAAGATGTGGTACATATATACAATGGAATATTACTCCGCCATAAAAAGCAACGAAACTGGGTCATTTGTAGAGACATGGATGGACCTAGAGGCTGTCATACAGAGTAAAGTAAGTCAGAATGAGAAAAACAACTATTGTATAGTAATGCATCTATGTGGAATCTAGAAAAATGGTACAGATGAACCAGTTTGCAAGGCACAAATAGAGACACAGATGTAGAGAACAAATGTATGGACACTAAAGGGGGAAAGTGGGGCAGGGGGATGATGGTAGTGTGATGAATTGTGAGATTGGGATTGACATATATAAACTAATATGTATAAAATAGATAACTAATAAGAACCTGCTGTATAAAATAATAAAATAAAATTCCAAAAAAATAAATAAAATGATGTTTATATGAAGCATTGTTTGTAACAGGAGAGACAGAGGGAGAGAGAGAGTGCCAAATAACCGTCAGTAAGAGACATGATATATTAAATTAAATTATGATCTATTATAGTATATTCCTGCTACCCTCAACTTATGGTTATATTGTGATATGATCACAATATGAAAGGTAGAAAAATACATGCTTATATGGAACAAACGCCAAGATTTATTTATCAAAAAGTAAGGTTCAGAACATGTTTTATAGTATAAGCCTATATTTGCAAAATAAGTGTAATTTTTCAACTGGTAGAGTATTAAATACCTAGAAATTTAGTAGTGTTTCAGGTCTGAAATATTTCATATTTGGGTGAAACACATATATTATTTTTATTTTTTAAGTTAAATATGTCAGCAATACAAAGAGTAATATTAAAAACAATAGAGATATCAGAAATTAATTTTCTTTTTAAAGTTTGCTGCTCACATCAATCACATTCAGAAAAAAACATACGACAAAACATGTTTAATTGGAGACTGTACAACTAATAAAATAGCTTTGCAACAGTTATCCTAAACCCACCATTATAATTTGCATAGTATAAGAAATAATGTACTGCCAATTTGTGAATGTTCATTCAGCCATAGCCTATAAACCCAGCAATAGACTGAGGAGTGAGTGGCCTTGGCTTGGTTATTCGTAGTTCTCATCAGGAAAACAGAATTTCATTCCTCATCCAGGTGATGAAAATCCCTTTGAAACTATTCAGATTGTAATAACTATAATTTTGTGGGAATTATCCTGCAAATCAAAACTCAAACAAGAAAAAAGGCATTTGACAATCCAGATACAACAGAAAATAAAATTTAAAACTACATGAAAATGAACAGCAGAATTCTCCAAATCTCAAACAGCTTGCTCAAGCGAGATAATTTAGAAGACACAGAAAATTAAAACCTACTTATGATAATGGGTTTAGAATGATAATTATGGAATGTTATATACAAGAAAATGGAAGACCTCATCTCTGTATGGTACCAGATAGACTATAATTTCCCAGCCTCGACCCTATTTACATTTGGGGCCAGATAATTCTTTGAGAGGCTGTCAATTGCATTATAGGATATTTAGCAGCATTCTTGGTCCTTTACCCACTAGCTGCCAATAAGACTCCTCTCCTCCACTCTCCCATCTTCTTTTGTGATATTTCAAAAATGTTTCCAGACACTGCCAAATATCCTTCAAGGGTAAAATTGTTCCTGATTGAAAATTACTGACATAGATTATATTGACTAATTTGGGGGGGTTAAATTTTTTGCTATGATCATTAATAAAATATACATTTCAAATCGCAACTCAGTACCCAAATATACATATATATATATACACAAATGGGGATATGTATATGAAATATTAAACAGTTATTTTGGCATGGTCACTGATCAATCAAAACAGACAGTGGTGGTAGTGCTAGAAGATCCTAAGGCATCAGGAAATCTCTTTAGCTGTTGGACTCTGAAGAGCTCTAATGGGAGGACCCAAAATGTTACTGTGTCCCTGGGATAGAGGGCACCAGGAGCCACGGAGCTCCTGACTTTTTACTAACTATAGACAAATACTTCATTATTGTTAACAAATGGTTCAGCAAATGCTAGTGTGAATTGACTGAATACTAGTATTTATAATAGAAATAGATATTTTATAAAACAATAACTGACAACGCATGTTGATATTTTCTATTCTCTCATTACTTTCTCTCTCTCTCTCCCTAGATTTTTCAAGGTTGGCACCACCTACTAAATCGAATTTACTGATCACAATGCTAAGGTATAATTCATACTTTGATAAATCCTGGACTTAATATGTATCATCTCAATCACACAGGTACTACTGATTTGTATTCATATAAATAACTATGGTGATTTGGGATAGCTTCCTTGTGCAATGTCACACAGTTTTGGGGATTTGACATAGTATTGGTACCAAGATGGAACCTATTCATAGGTGCAGTTGTCAACTGCCTGGTATTTATGATATAAAGGCTACTGAAGGATGTCTCTAACTCAAATTATATCAACTACTAACCTGCTTAAAATTCTCTCAACGACCAAGCCTTCTAGGCCTTCAGCACTGAGAGCCTGGTTTAAGTTCAAAGACATTTTATTGGTAGGTCAATAATTAAATATATTATTAGCCTTTAACCTCGTTGTATTAATTCAAAGTATTCTGTAGTGGTTTAGAGTATGCACATTAAAGTCCTGCAGGACTGTATGTACACCCTGGCTTTGCTGCTTTCTATCTATGAATCATTGGGCAATTTACTTTACTTCTCCAAGCTTCACTCACTTTTCTTAAAAGTGGAAATAACAACAGTATGTAATACATGTAGTTATTGTGAGAATTAAATGTACATAAAGGTTAACTCAGTTCCCAGCATATGGTAAGTGCTTCATGAATGTTGCTATTAAAAATGATAATACCGATAAGTTAATAATATGAATATCAAGCCATGTCATTCTGTGAATCTCACACAGAGGGAATATATAACATGATGATTTGGAAAAGAATGTCAAGGTTGCTTCCAGCTCAAGACCAAAGTCTTTTGGATCATCTTTCTTGTAAACTCTTGTAAGTCACTTAATTTTCATAAGTGAAAATTTTTCACTTAAATAGATTAATAACTAAGGATTTTTTTTACTTAAGTGCATAGGATACACATTACATTTTAAGGGAGAGGAGCTGTCTTTAAAACATTTTCAGTAAGATTTTCCAATTAAAGCATTTGGAAGCATTTGGAAAAAAAAACTGGGTTGCTATTTTTAGAGACTTGGTTTAACAATTGCTAGGCTTCTTGGCTTTTTTAAATTTTTTTCACCCCTTGAAGGAAATTGTAGAAATGTTCTACTGAATTGAGTCTCATATGTGCACACATCTGCCACATAGCAATTCACATATGCTATGATATAAAATGCTAGATTGACACCAGCCTCCTGCAGCTCCCTCAAATGTGGAACTATTAGGGGGTGTCTTCTGTGTTGGAAGCTGGCAACCCTCACACAATCTCATCTGGAAGACCCAATAAACTGGAAAAAAACAGAGCTGAGTAGTTTCCATGGTAGGAAAGTAGGTATTCCTGCTTGAAAAATTATTGGAACTGGCTCTTCTCTTTCAGAATTGAACACAGAAGAAACTGTGTGAGAAATACTAAACTGTACTGGAGAAATAATCTGTGTGGTGAGGTAAGGCTATGCCGGTGGTGAAGTAAAAGGATATCTTTGAAATCCAGGTAATTGCACTTTAATTTTATGTTTGCAACTCACCTGTGATCCTTAACCGCATTTAGCATTAATATAAAATACAACATAAAACCAAAAGATCAGAGATCAATTAAGATCAATTAATTCCACCCATCTTCATATAGATGCGGTAACTAAGATAAGCATTCTCTGTTCCTGCTTCTCTCCTTAGTTTAGAGTTAATTCTCAAACTTTCTAGGAAAAGAAGATTGTTTTTTAAACTATATTTTCAAATGCCAATACAACAGGATTCTGGTATGGTGAAGATACAGTAAACATCCTATCTCTTCCATCTAATACAATTTAAAACTTTGGATAAAGTACATAAAACAATTTAGCCCACAAAAACAAGGATTCTAAAAAGTAAATAATAGCTGGTGGATTGGAAAGGAAAATCAAAATGTGAAGAAAAGCTGACACAGAGGCCAGCTCCCTCCTTTTATTTTATCCCTCTATCATGTTTCTTGGACTCACAGTCTTGATGAACTGGCAACTGCATAAAGAGTGTAGCCATGGAAAACCCTTTCTTTCTGGTCAGAGGAGTGGGAGAGGAAATCTCTGGAACAGAGAGACTGGTGGATATATTCTTTTTTGTTTTTCTCTCCTAGCTCTGCCTTCCCTGGATACCAAACTCAGTCCCCAAGCTTCAATCCTAGGCTGTGGAATTGGTCACAGCAACTAGGTCCATTTATTTGCCCTGGAGAAGAATACATCTCAGGAGATTTAAAACAATGTGGGGATTTAAAATCTTGCCTTTTGGCCAGAGAACAAGAAGGGTAGGCTCTGAAAGGCAGTGAAGTGGGCAAATTATGGAGAAGAGAAAGTTGGATAAGAAGATAAGAAGAGTTATACATAAAATTGTAGCTGTGCATCTATGGAAATGATCTCCAAACTAATGATCTGAGAACTGCCCTATGGTGTAGGCCAGTATCCAGGTTCCAGACATGTCCCTGGATATGACATAAGCAGGCTTGATCCAAATAGCAAAACAAAGCCTTTAAAAACTGAACTGACATTAGAACCAAAGCCCACATAAGACAGAAGAGGAAGTGAAGCCTAAACCAAGTAAGATTAATTATTTGTTAAAACAAACAAGCAAAGAAGTCAATATTCTCTAGAGGATTTTAATGTGACCCAGAGACTCAGAAAATAATATATCAAATAACTGGGTCATAATAAAAAATTAATCAACATACAAAGAGACATGAACATCTCAACAACATTCAAGGAAAATGGGAATTAGTCGATGTGAAACACACAGACATATCTTGGAATGATCAGACGAAGATTTTAAAGCCATTACTATAACCAACCTTTGTGAATTAGGAGTACAAAGTCTTGAAACCAATGAAAACCTTGAAAATTTCATTAGAGTAATATGTTATTCTAAAAGTGAAAACCACAACAATCAAATTAAAAAAAAATTAGTGGATGGACTCAATAACATATTGAAAATTATAGAGGAAAGAGTCAGTGAACTTGAAAGTAAACTAAGAGAAATAATCCAATCTGAACAAAAGGGAGGCAAAAAAATTTGAAAAACATGATCAAAGCCCCAGAGACCCATGGAATAATACCAAAAATGTTCTAATGTTCTTGTCATTGTAGTCTCAATAAGAATAGGGGAAGGTTTGTGTCACTCCCTGAAGTGAAAAAATAATGCCTGAAAAACTCCCCAAATTTGGTGAAATAGAAAAAATCTGCAGATTCAAGAACCTCCATGAGCTGCAAATACAATAATCTCATAGAAAACTATGAGATAGTTTTCTCATAGAAAACTACAAACACATCCTAAATAAAATGCTTAAAATCAAAGATAAAGAAAAAAAAACTTTAAAACGGCCAGAAAAATTACATATGATGTGTATGGGAAACAGTAATTCTAATGACTGTTGATTTCTTATTACAAACCATGGAAGCCAGCAGACAGTTGAACATATTTTTTTAAGTGCTGGAAGCAAACAACAATTTTGAAAGCTAAACAAAAATTCTGTATCCAGCAAACATACTGAGGAATGATGATAAAATAAACACATTCTCAGATAAAGGAAAACTAAAATAATTTAGCTCTAGCAACACTGCTCTCAAGGAAATGTTAAAGACAGCTTTTTAGGCAAAAGGGAAATGATGCCAGAAGAAAAATTGAAAAATAGGAAATAAGAGAAAAGTAAAAGAAATGGAAAATATATATGTAAATATAATAAGCCATCTTTCTCCTCTTAAATTCTTTAAAGTATGCATGACAGTGAAAACACATATTTAAAATTGGCTGGTGGGGTTTTCAGTTTATCCAGATATAATACATATGAAAATTACAACATAAGAAGGGTAGAGTAAAGGGATTAAAAGGTTTTAAGGGCTCCACATTTCACTTAAGAGGTAAAATATTGATTCTATGTGAAATGTGACAAGTTATAAAAACCCTACAGCAATCAGTAAAATAAATGTAAAAAATATACAGTGAAAAATTCAATAGACACATTAAAATGGAATTCTAATTATTCACATAATCTAAATAAGGCAAGAAAAAGAAAAGAGAAACAAAAAACAGATTAAGCAAACAAGAAAAAAATAATAAAAGGGTAGTGTAAATCCAATCATTAATATTACATTAAATGTAAATGATCTACAATGACTAATTTAGAGACAATCAGATTGGTTTAAAAAATACCCAAATATATGCTGTTTTATGTGAAACTCAGTTTAAATATAATGTTATAGATAAAGTAAAAAAAAATGGAAAAAGTTATACCATGCAAATACTAATCAAAAGAAAGTTAGAGTGGCTACAGGAAGGAAAGTTACCAGGGATAAAGAGGGACATAATATAGTAATAAAAAGGAACTTTTCACCAAGAAAATATAATAATCATAAATTGTATGCACCTAACAAAAGAATTCCAAAATACATGTGTATGTATTGGAGAAATCAACATTCCCTTCAATGTAGTTGATAGAACAAAGAGATAGAAAATCATCAAGGTAACAGAAGATTTGAACTATACCTCTGTGATATATAATAAGAAATACATACTCGGACTTTGTCTCTTGTTCTGTCACAGAGCTCCTAAAACCCTTGGAATTTCCTAAGTGTTGAGAGCAATAAAAGTGTCTTTTGTTAAAAAGATACAAATGAACTTATTTACAAAACAGAAGCAAACTTATAGATATTGAAAACAAACTTATGGTTACCAAAGGGGAATTGTTGGGGGGAGGGATAAATCAGGAGCTTGGGATAAACAAATGCACACTACTATATGTAAGACAGACGACCAACAGGGACCTACTGCATAGCACAGGGAACTTTACCCAATATTCTGTGATAACCTATATGAGAAAAGAATCTAAAAAAGGATGAATATATGTATATGTGTGACTGAATCACTTTGCTGTAACCTGAAACTAACACAGCATTGTAAATCAACTATACTCCAATAAAATTAAAAACAACAACAATCACAATAAACTACCACTCTGATGAATGGGGCTGGGTAGTGGGGGATGGTGGCCTGAGCACCTAATTTTTCAATGTCATAAATTTCTCAGGACTCTAAAATTAGAATAAAGTTGATAAGTACAAAAAAAGTGTCTTTTTTTATATTAATCAGATGACTTTTAGACCATACTTAAGGATGAGGGCTGACTGCCAGGAGAACCAACCATGTGATTAGAGGGTTGGAACTTTAAGTCCCATACTCCTGACCTCTGGAGAAGTGAGAAGGGCTGGAGAATGAATCAGCTGCCAACAGCCAATGACTTAATCAATCATGCCTATGCAATGAAGCCCCCTAAAAAACCAGAAGGAGAGAATTTGCAGAGCTTCCGGGGGGGTAAACACATGGAGATTTGGGAAGACTGGTGTGCTCAGGGAGGGCATGGAAGCTCAGTGCCCTTTCCCCATACTTTGCCCTATGTATTTCTTCCATCTGGCTGTTCCTGAGTTATATTCTTTCATAATAAACCAGTAATCTAGTAAGTAAAATGTTTCTCTGAGTTCTGGGAGCTGCTCTAGCAAATTAACTGAATCTGAGGAGGAAGCCATTGGAACTTCCAATCTATAACCTGGGGACTCAGAAACCTGGACTTTCAATTGGCATCTGAAGTTGGTGCGGGGCAGTCTCGTAGGACTGAGCTCTTAACATGGGGGATCTGATGCTATCTTCAGCTAGATAGTGTCAGAATTGAGTTGAATTATAGGACACCCAGCTGGTATCTGGAAAATTGTTTGGTATGGGAAAAAACCTCACCTCTGCAAATGTTGGAATTGGGTCCAGAACCTTTCAGTTGGTGATCAGAAGTGAGATTAGAATTAGAAGCTTTAATCTTCAATTACCTTGACCTAACTGACATTTATAGAACCCTCAACCCAACAAATGAGAAAACACATTCTTTTCATATGCATATGAAATACTCACCAAAATAGAACACGTTCTAGGTCACAGAAAAAAATATTAACAAATTAACCAAAAAAGGAAATTATGCAAACTTTATCTTGTTACCATAATGGAATTTAATTAGAAATCAGCAACAGAAATATATTTGGACAACCCCTTCATACTTGAAAATTAAGCAACATACTTCTAAATAATCACTTGGCTAAGGAGGAAGTCTCAGGATAAATTCAAATATATTTTGAACTGAATGAAAGTGAAATACATCATATCAAAATTTGTGGAATGCACCAAAGTCAGGAGTAATAGAAATTTATAGCATTAAATGCATATACTGGAAAAAAGAATAAAGGTCTCAAATCACTAATTTTATACCTCAAGGATCTAGGAAAGAAAGAGCAATATAAACCCAAAGTATGTATAAAAAGTTAATAAAGATACGAGCAGATATCAAAGAAACTGAAAACAGAAAAACAATAGAGAAAATGAAGTCAAAAGCTGATTCTTTGTAAACACCAATAAAATTGATAAACTCTAGCCAGTGACCAAGAAAATGAGTAAACATAAAGTTCTAGTATCAGGAATGAAAGAAGGAATGTCTCTATAAACTCTACAGACACTAAAATTTAATGAGGGAATACTATGAATAACAAACACTGTTTCAGTCAACTCAGGCTGCTGTAAAATATATCATACATCAAAAATATGTACTTTGTAGCTTATCAACAACACACATTTATTTCTCACAGTTCTGAAGGCTGGACGTCCCATATCAGGGGCCGGTATGGTCGGATTCTTGGCAAAGACCCTCTTTCTAATTTACGATGGCTGCTTTATCACATGATGGAGAAAGAGCTAATTAGCTCTCTGGTCTCTTCTTATAAGGCAATAATTCCATTCCTAAAGGTTCTACCCTCGTGACCTAATTATTTCCCAAAGGCTGCACCTCCAAATACTATCACACTGGAATTAGGGTTTCAGCATAAGAGTTGGGGGAGATACAACCACTCACTCCACAGAAAACACTATCAACATAAATAGACAAAATGAGGAAAATGGAGCACTTTTTTGAAAAACATAAACTGAGAAAACTCTCTTGAGAAGATAGAGATAATACAAATAGTCCTAAATCTAATAAAGAGATTGAATTCATGGTTAGAACCCATTATGAAAGAAAATGTTAAGTCTAGATGGTTTCACTGGTGAATTCTACCAGATGTTTAAAGAAAAAAATAACACAAATCTTACATAATATCTTTCAGAAAACAGAAAAGGAAACACTAACTCATTTTATGATGCCAGGATGGTCCTCATACCCAAACCAGACAAAAACAGTACAAGAAAATAAAATCACATTACAATATTAATCATAAACATAGATACTAAAATCCTCAACAAAATATTAGCAGTTTAGTCTAGCAATACATAAAAAACATAAAACATCATGACCAAATGACATTAATCTCAGGAATGCAGTATTAAAAATCAATATTAGAAAATCAATCAGTATAATCCACCATATCAACAGGCTTAAAAAGAAAAAGCACAGTACATGAAATAAAGCGTTTGACAAAAGTCAATATCCATTCATGATTTTAAAAAAGTCCAGCAAAGCAGGAAACTTCCTTTACTCGATAAATGGCAGCTACATAAAACCTAAAACTAACATTATACTTAATAGTGAAACACTGAATGCTTCCTCCTAAGGTTAAGACCAAGGCAAGGATGTTCATTCTCACCACTCCTATTCAACATTATGCAGAAATTCTATTAATCACAGTGAAACAAGGAAAAGAAATAAAAAGCATTGAAATGGAAAGAAAGAAATGAAACTGTCCCTATTCATAAAAGACAAGATTTTCTATGTAGAAAATCCTAAATAATTTGTAGAAGAGCTCCTACTACTTACAAGTGAGTTTAGCAAAGTCACAGAATATAATGTGAACATAATAAAATCAATAATATTTTTACATACTATCAACAAACAATTAGCTACAGATAGTTTTAAAGAGTTCCGTCCATAAGTTACCCCAAAATGAATTACTTAGGTATAAATCCAACAACATACGCATAGTATATGTTGAAAACTATAAAATGCTGATGAAAGATCAAATAAGATCCAAAATGTAAAGAAATATATGGTGTTCACTGATTGCAAGATTCAATATAATTAAGATGTCAATCCCAATCAAAATTCCTGCAGGATTTTTTGTAGGCATATACAAACTAGTTTCAATATTTATATGAAAAGGCCAAAGAATCAACCAAAAAAATTACTATAAAGCTATAGCAATCAAGACTGTATGTTATTGGAAAAAGAATAGTAACATAGATCAATGAACAGAACAGATAATCTAGGGGAAAAAAACCTACATAAATATGATTAATTGATTTTTTTAACAAAGAGGAATGGCAATTCAATGGAGAAAGGAGAGTACTTTTAACAAATACTGCTTCAACATTTGGACATTTGTTTCCAAAAAGAAAAAAAAAGAAAAAAGAAAAGAAAGAAAGTATCACAACCCATGCCTGATGCAAAATGGATTGTAGAATAAACTGTAAAATGTAAGGCTTTAAAACTCTTAGAAGAAAATATAGGTAAAAAATGGATTATGTGTCCTTCAGTTAGGCAAAAAATTCTTAAACATATTTCAACTCACATGTTGAACAAAGGACTTGATATTCAGAATATATAAGTAACTTTTACAAATCAAGAATAAGGAAACAAACAACCCAATCAAAACATGGGCAAAAAGATTTAAACAGCCACTTTAACAAGAAGATATATGGGTTGCAAATGAGCATGTGAAAAGATGTTGAATATTATTAGTCATTAATGAAATGCAAATAAATACCATAATGCCATACTGTTACACACCTGTTAGAATGGCTATAATGAAAAACACTGATAACACCAAATGCTGGTTAGTAAGTGGAGCAACTTGAAGTGTACTGCTGGCAGGAAAATGGTACAGCTACTCGGGAAAATAGTTTGATCATTAATCGTAACACTTTAAATACTTCATTCCACTCTCTTCTTGCTTGCATAGTTTCTGAGAAGTCAGATGTAATACTTATCTTTGCTCCTCTATAGAAAAGAGGTTTATTCCTTCTTTCAAGATTTTTTTCACTCTCTTTGGCTTTCTAAACTTTGAATATGATATACCTGACTAGTATTATTATTATTGGCATTCTTCCTGGTTGGTATTCTCTGAGTTTCCTGAATCTGTGCTTTGATGTCAGACATTAATTTTGGGAAATTCTCAGTCATTATTGCTTCAAATTGCTTCTGTTCCTTTCTCTCTTTTTTTTCCTTCTGATATTCCTATTATGCATATGCTACATCTTTTGTAGCTGTCAAATAGTCCTTGGACATTCTGCTCTTTCTTTCTTCTTTAAGACTTTCTTCTCTTTGCTTTTCAGTTTTGGAAGTTTCTATTGTCATATCCTCAAGCTCAGAGATTCTTTCCTCAGCCATGTTCAGGCTATGAATAAGTCCATTAAAAGCAGTGTTCATTTCTGTTACAGAATTTTTTGATCTCCAGCATTCTTTTTTTTTTTTTTTCTCTTAGAATTCTATCACCCTGCTTATATTGACCATCTGTTTTTGCATACTGTCTACTTTATCCATTAGAACCCTTAGCATATTAATCATAGTTGTTTTAATTCTCATTCTGATAAATCCAACATCCCTGACATATCAGAATCTGCTTCTGATGCTTGCTCTGTCTCTTCTAACTGCATATTTTGCCTTTCAGTATGTCTTGTAGTTTTTTGTTGAAAGGTGTACTAGGTAAAAGGAACGTCAGTAAATAAGCCTTTGTAGTGCAGTGGTAAGGTGTCCAGGGAGAGGAAGTGCTCTATAGTTCCATGATTAGGTCTCCGTTTGGTGAGCCTGTGCCCCTGGACTGTGGGCCTCACCAGTGCTTCTCAGTGTTTTCAATTCTCTCCACCTTAGGTGGGACGGGATGGTTAGAGTGGGCTGGAGTTGGGTATTTCTCTTCCCCAAGGTAGGTGTGGCTCTGATACAACTCAAGCATGGTAGCCTCTGGCTAACTAGTTTCTGCTGAGGCAGGCCTTGTTGAGAAGAACAGAATTCTCGGCATATTTCAAAATGGTTAGATTTCCTCTCTCCCTGCCGGAAGCATGGAGGTACGAGGGGATTTTTTTTTCCAACACTCACTACGAGAACCCGGTAAAGTTTCTGGAGGTAAAACTAAAGAAAGCATGGGGGTCCCTCTGTGATTGGATCTCCTGGACTCAGACTTTGTCAAGAGACAAGGGAATTCTTTGAGGAGTTGGAATTATTTTGTGTCCTGATTGTGTTGTTGTTACATAAGTCTAGGATGTGTTAAAAACTCAGAAATGTACAATAAGAAAGGTGAATTTTACTTTACGTGAATTTTTAAAAGCCAATAGAAGTAATAGAATTTCTTACTCTTGTTTAAAATAAAAGGAATCCTCAAGAAGGTTTTCTATGCTATTTCCTCTAGTACATTTATAGCTCCAGAATTAGACATCATGCCAATCATATTTTTTGATTACTTTATAACTCCCTGAATAACAGCATACCAGATGCAGCCATAGGACGAGAAACACTGACACTAACCAAGTGGCACTGACACAGTCTAATGAGCCAACACTTTGTGACCCGATGTTTTAGCCAAAGGGACCATTAAGTACAACATACTATTTAATAAAGTGGTGGGGAGAGGTAATCTTGGGCGGGGGAAACACAGAGTAAGAGACAAATTCCCTTTGCTCTTGAGTATTGTTTAATGAATCTAATTAGTAAGCCTCAATCGTTCTGTAGAGGCTTTGGGGATTTTTGCATTCATTTTAAAAATGAAATGAATGTTCTGGCAGCTCCTGAAACAGAATGTTAAGATAAGAAATGCAACACAAAAAACAGTCACCTTGAATCAGAACCGAAGAGCTGACTGGAGATGCTGCTGAGACTGTAAAGAAGCTTGTTTTCTCTTTGCAAGATCACCTTTCATTTCAAACCACCGGCTTCACACAAAAAAATGTAGGGATGAGGGAGAAAAAGAACTGTCGTCTGGGGCTGGAGCCATTGGGAGGTTAAAACTCTGGGGGATTGTAAGAAAAATCAAACAGTCTAAGGTTGTGAATGAATTTAGGAACAGCAAGTTGGCAATTAAGTTGGATGTTAATTAATCAACAAAAATAAAATGGGATGACCACCTAGCATAAAGTCAGTGGTGAAGACTTGTATTTCCAGTCAGTCCTGGAGGGAGGTTTAGGGTTTGTACTTCTTCAGGGCATCTTTCTAGAGTGTGCCAAGACAGATGCCAGGCTGCCTACCAAATCATGAAGGTCACATTTCTGTTCTTTGCCAGAGCCTCTGGGCCCATGTCAACATCACTAAGAAATGCTTTCTTTCAAACAAGATCTGGTTCTTATTCTATACGCCATCTCCTGATATCATCTCTAACAAAACACACTTGCCCTGGGCTTTAGTCAGTCACAGTAGCGTGGTGGACTTGCAGCTTTCTGCTCAGTGGCACAATAAGAAAGGAAACAGACTTGACCTTCAGCTTGCTCAAGAGGTACAGGCATAAGGTGAAGCTAGCTTAGGCCATGGTAATCATCCCTATATCCCAAAGTCACGGGAAGTTTTCAGTCAGGTGAGTCCTCAAATAAGACAAGCAGCATAGGTCATTGCAGAATTAAATTGGCATCTTTGGAGCATTTTGTGGGCCCACTGGAAGTGACAACTGGAAAACCAAACTAAAGGCTTGGCTTTGCTGCCTGCCTCACTATATCTCACAGTTTGCTAAGGCCAATCTACATGACTAGGGTGAGAAAACTTAATAAACAAAAGTAGGAGTGGATGCTGGTAAAATGCAAGCCATGCTCAGGCAGGATAAATAGAATCTCCACTGGATTTTCTCCCAGATAATTCTGTCAAAATGCAAATGTTAGATACTTAGCAACAGATGCCAAATAAAAGGGAGAATAGGGGGCTGATTGGCCATCTAGTATTTGCTGAAAGATTATCAGAAAGTAATAACAATAATAATAATAGATTAAAATCAGAAAGGAAAGATGGTAGGTAGAAAGGAAAATATCTGATTTAATACACTCATTTTTCATTTAATATTTTCATTTTTCACCAACTCTGAGAGCACCTGGGCTGTGTACGCATCATTTGACTGTTTAAAATGCACAAGTAGTTTACCACCTGAGGAACCCTAGAATGATGTATCCTGGCATGTGAATCACTTGAAGAATAAAATCTATCTCTATGAAATTCATCCAAGGCAGATCAAACCTAGAATTCCACTAAATTAGGCACATCATAAATATTTTGTGAGGTTATAATGAGGTCCCTTTATTATTATTTATTTGACTGTTCATGTGAGTTAAAACTTCGAAAGCCTCTTCTTTTGAGAATTATCTGAATCTGTTCATAATTGGTCATAGTACTCGTGAATTTCCAGCTTTCACAGAACATAAACTGCATAAGTATCTGTGGTCATATTTATCCCAGCGTACCAATCCAGGGACGAGTGAAAAAATTCAATCACTTAAATAGCTTTTTCAAAATTATATAACACAGAAACAACCTGCTTTTACTGGTATTTTTCATTTCCTTCTAAAAACATAGCTAATTATACATACAACTTTGGTCAATTTATTAAAAAATAAATAAATGAAATAGCTAATTAAATGGTATAATATAAGTTACAAAACCATAGGAGTTTAGCTTAAAATTTTACTTTTCAGTTGTTTTTATATAGACAGTTTTAATTGGCAACTGCATTGATACAGCTGTATCAAACACTTAGATCCAGTCTATGTGTGAAGATATGCTTTCAGGGATAACTAGCCAAACAAGCAAACATCAAGGATACTGAATCTTTTTTACTTGAGGTTGAGCTATAAACTTTAACTAAGCCATGCCCTCAGAAACTTCTAAGTGTTAGGCAATAAATCAAAAACACCATTCATTCCCTCCAGGAAGAGAAAGCCTGAAATCAGGCTAGTTGGCAGAACTGACATGGTCTGCAAGTGGTCAGAGCATCTGTTATAAACTCAACTGCTTAAAGGCCAGGTAGGAAACCTAAACAACTGATGGAATCTGGGTGTGGAGGCTATGCTGACAAAGGAGCAGATGTCCTCGGGCACAACAGAGCCACAGGCTTCTCTGCCTGTCTTTCTAAATGCCATAGCTTGTGAGAAAAACTGGCTAGAGCTAAGAGAAGTTTTAAAACCAAGTCAAAATGACTTAACCAATTGTTACTTTGTGTAAGTTATATGTACCCACATCTTCCAATTTTAAAAGAAAGCAATTTAGTACAGTGTTTTTTATTCTCTACTGAGTTACACACACACACGTACACGGGCATATCATATGTAGATATGTACATACGCATACATATCCACATATGGGTGTATATGATTACATATCTATCAATATGTGTATATTTAGATACAATAATTTATGAAATCTAAATATCTGTTTATGGGCTGAACTGTGTCTCCTCAAAATTAATACGCTGAAGTCCTCACCCTCGTACCTGAGAATGTGACTGTGTTTGGAGATAAGGTCTTTAAAGGTGCAATTAAGTTAAAATGGGCCATAATCTGATATGACTAGTATCTTTATAAGAAGGGGACATTAGGACACATGGTTTTAGAGAGAAAACCAGGGGAAGACACAGGGAGAAGACAGCCATACACAAGCCAAAGAGAGTGGGAGCAGCAGAGAAACCAACTGTGCCGACACCTTGATCTCAGATTTTCTCTAGAATTATGAGAATATAAATTCTATCACTTAGGCCATCTACTCTGTGGCACTTTGTTATGGTAGCCTTAACAAACTAATACAATTACCATCCAGTTAAAAATGTGTGAATAGTTATAACAAAGTTGAATGTATTTTGACTACATAAGTCATCTCTGAGTTAGAAATCACAGATGTTGATTTATGAGCTATGGTGATCTTTTCATCATACCCCCTCATTTACTGGCTCCGATACCAATGACCTTGCTTTGGGAAGCTTTAATTAGGAGGTGTATCTATTTCCAAACAGCTTAAGAAAATTCATTTTTTGCTGTGTGACCACAGTCTCTGTCACAGGACTTCACCTTACTTTCAACAACATTGTTGAACTAACAAATTAAGTAAAGCAAACAGGTGAACTCCAAAAATAGTCACATCTAACTCTATAGTCCAGTGGGAGAGCTTCGAATTAGATTATAAACTTGTTTTTTACAGGTTCCTACCATACAGCTGCTGCATCTGGGCAATTTTTTCCTTTGCTTCAGTTTGTTTGCTGCTGTTATTTGCAGGTTTGTTTGCTTACAAAGGAAAAAAAAAAAAAAAAGGAACTGCACTGAACAAATAACATCACAGAACTATATATGAAACTGCATACTTCATGATGTCAAATGATGACAGATATCACTAGGTCCCAAGTCAAGATCAGATTATCTTAAAACGTATTCATCTTTTAATTATCTCTCAACTTATGTTAACTTTTCATTTCTTGGGCCTCTGGCCTCCCCTGGACATTTTCTTAGCAAAATACTTCCCTGAGGAAATCTCAGATGTTTTAAAAAATTCCAGATGATAAAGTTTTATCAACTGAATAAAATGCTTTTTAAGAGGTTTCAAACATCATGTACATACTAGAACAAGATCCTGGGTTGCTAAATGTCCGTAACATTTCTTCAGACTTAAATATGTAGCTACTGTAAAAGCTAAAGACAGAGTGATCAGGGAAGTCTTTCATTGCTTTTCTCCATCTCAATGTTCTGTTTTAAAAATCTCTGCTGCAGGTTTTTTGCCCTCAGGCTTCTAGAGCATTAAGAAGTCTTAGAGCACATTTTCTCACTACAAGGAAAAACCATAGCTCTAACCTTGGAAAGACTTTGACAGCAGGATTAGAGCCAAGTAAAATAATGAAAGAGGCAAATTAGTCTTCAGTGTTACTTACGTAATTTTCTTCAAGTCCTACTCAGAGCTTTCACACAAATTTCTTTATATCCAAGATCCCATCCTCAATTTGGGTCATTGCCCCAGATGAGATTATTCCAGGAAAGTGCTTTATGCTCTGTAACTCAATAAGCCTGGAGTCTGAGCACAGAGAGCTCTTAGTAGCAGTGGAACCATGAGCAAGTTATCTGGCCTCTCAAATACTCAGTTTCATCATCGGTAAAACTGAACCAACCTCAGTGGCCTACTGTCAGAGATAAAGAGATCATCTATATAAATCACTTAGCATAGGACCTGTCAACATGAAATCCACTCTATTTGTTATCAAGAAGACTAGGCTCAGGCTCTGAGTAACATAAAATAAGCTTACTCCATTCTCTTTCTCCCACTAAATATAGCTATAAAACCTGGACAGAATGCATGAACAGCTATTTGAGTGCTGTGAAAGTAAACAGTAGCAGAGAGATTGGAAAGGAAGATCAAATTTTGAATACAACTGACATAACCATGAGTTTACTTTTTTTTCCCCTCTTGGCAACCCCCAGCCTGAATTCAATGTGCCAGAAGTGGGCACTAAGGCACAGAGAGAGAAAACTCTAGTTAAAATCCTCTAGTTCTGGTTCCATAGTGGAAAAGGAAGTTTAACCCTCAGAAGATTGTGGAAATACATCCCTTTGGTTTTTCCTGCTCTCTTTTCTCCTACAACCCAGCCCTCAACAGCTGTAGACAGCAGTAACCACACAAACTAAAACTCTGGTTTAGGGAAATTTTCCCCTTGGATCAGTGGAGTTGTGGCTTTAAGAGTATGGGGTCTATCCTTTGTTGCTTTTATTCCCTCTCATCTGTTGGTTGGCCCCAACATGAGATCAGTTGATAAAGTATATGGAGGAACAAGGTAAATACAGCCTCAGCTTTTTGGTCATAGGACCAAAAACAGGAGCCCCAGGGAAACAGAAAACATTAGGATGGTTGAAGAGAGGCAGGAACTTGGGAAAGTAGCCCAAGAAAGGTTTCTGTCATCTCCTATGCTCACTCCAAGCTGCACACACAAATCTGACATTATTTAGCATACTAAAAATACTAAGAACTGAATTAACAGACCAATGCCCAGGTCCAAGACTGGTGACTGGGTGATATATGCCCAGGACAGATCAGAATAGTACTGCAATGGCTTTGAAAACCACAAGTTGGAAATTGCAGTTGAATCTAAACTGGTCTATTACCTGCTAAAACAAATATACCACATTTAGAAATTAGTGCAGTCTCAGTCTCATATGATAATATTCCACATGTCTAGTATTTAATCCAAACTTACTTGGCATGCAGATAACTAGAAAAATCTCAAATCAAAAGGAAAAAGACAATCAACAGATAACAATGATAATATGTCACAAATGTTGAAATTACTTGACAAATATTTTAAAGCAATTAAAATGTCAATACTATTAAAAGCCATCTATAGAGTCAATGCAATTACTATCAAGATTCCAAAGGCATTTTTTACAATTTTTAAAGAAGTAGAAAAACACTCCTAAAATTTATATGAAACTACAAAAGACCCTGAATAGCCAAAGAAAACCCGAGAAAGAACAAAGCAGGAGGCACCACACTTCCTGATTTCAAGCTACAAAACAAAGCTCTTGTCATCAAAACAGTATGGTCCTGGCATTAAAAAAAAGACAAATAGGCCAATGGAACTGAATCAAGTACCCAGAAATAAACCCAAGGACATACGGTCAGCTAATATTTGACAAAGGGGCCAAGAATAATCAGTAAAGACAGTCTTTTTCAATAAATGGTGTTGGGATAATTAGATATTCACATGTAAGAGAATAAAACTAGATCCATATCTTACACCACTCACAAAAATTACCTCAAAATGGATTAAAGACTCTAATTTGAGACCTGAAACCATGAAACTCCTAGAAGAAAACACAGTAATAAAGCCTCTTGACATGGGTCTTGGTAGTGATTTTTTGGATATGATACCTAAAGCACAAGCAACAAAATAAAAAATAAACAAGTGGTACTACATCAAACTAAAAGAGTTCTACCCAGCAAAAGAAAACCTACGGAATAGGAAAAAATATTTGCAAACCATATATCTGATAAGGAGTTAATATCCAAAATGTATAAAGAACTCATACAACTCAAGAGAAAAACCCCCAAATAACCCAATTAAAAAATAGGCACATAATCTGAATAGACATTTCTCCAAAGAAGATATACAAAAGGCCAATAGGTACATGAAAAGACACTCAACATCACTGGTCATTAGAGAAATACAAATTAAAACCACAGTGGGATATCACCTCATGCTTATTAGAATGGCCATCATCAAAAAGGGAAGAGATAACAATTGCTGACATGGATGTGGAGAAAAGGGAATCCTTATGCACTGTTGGTAGGATTGTAAATTAGCCACTATTGAAAACCGTATGGAGGATACTCAAAAAATTAAAAACAGAACTACCAAATGATCCAGCAATTCCACTTCAATCCAAAGGAAATGCAAATACTAACTCAAAATTATATCGGCACTCCCACATTCATAGCAGCACTATTTACAATAGCCAAGACACTGAAAGAACTTAAGTGTCCATTGATGGGTGAATGGATAAAGAAGTTGTCACACACACACACACACACACACACACACACTCACCAACGTTGGAATGTTATTCAGCCATTAAAAAATGAGGAAATCCTACCATTTGCAACAACATGATGGACTTTGAAGGCATTATGCTAATGGAAATAAGTCAGACAGAAAAGACAAATACTGTATGATTTCACTTGTATATGGGACCTGAAAAAAAAAAGAAAAAACCAAAAACCAACACCAAAAGCTAAAAAAAACCCCAAACTCACAGAAAAAGAGATCAGACTGTAGTTACTAGAGATGGGGGGGTGGTGGTGGTGAGGGAATTGAAGGAATTTGGTCCAAAGGAACAAACTTCCAGCCATAAGATAAATAAGTACTAGGGATACGTAAGGATACTGAACAACATGATGACTACAGTGAACACAGCTGTCTGTTGTATGGGACAGTTGTTGAGAGTAAATCCTAAGAGTTCTCATTACAAGGAGAAAAACTGTTCCCTATTTTTGCTTTCTTTTTTTTACTGTATCTGTAAGAGAAGATGAATGTTAACTGAACCTGTTATGGTAATCATTTCACAATCTATGTGGATGAAACCATCATGCTTTATGTCTTAATCTTATACAGTTATGCATGTCAATTATTTCTTAATAAAACTGGAAAAAATAGTGTAGCAAGCAACTGTGAACATGATTGAAACAAAATTTAAAAAGTAGAAAATCTGAGCAAAACAAATTTGAAGATATAAAGAAAAAAACAAAAAGTAAATCTTAGAAATAAAAATCTCAGTACATAAAATTCACTGGATGACTCAGTTGCAGGATGGAGATTATAGTGGCTTTTAATACAGAGCAATAGAAATTACTCAACATCATTCAATTGTTATCTGGGGAACAGAAAAAAAAATAAAATTAAAAGAAAAATAAGGACTTATTGGATAATAACAAGAGATCTAAAATATGTGTCATCAAAGTTCCAGAGGGATAGGAGGAAGAGTGTGGCACTGGAAATAATATTTTAAAAAATAACTGCTGAAAACTCTCCTTCAGTGGAGAAAGACACAAACTTACAGATCCAAAGAAGCACAGACATTCAAAACAGGATAAACTCAAAGAAAAGATCCAAAGAAGCACAGACATTCAAAACAGGATAAACTCAAAGAAACCTATTCCTGTGACTTCATAATCAAACTGCATATAGCCAAAGATAAAGAACAATTCTTGAAGACAGCTAGAGAAAGGACATGTTATATATAGTGAAACAGCAATTTTAAAATTGTAAAAATATCTACAAACGATGGCAAAATAAGACATACCAGATGAAGAAAAACTAAGATAATTTGTTTCCAATGAAACTGCTGTAAAGCATAATTAAAGGAAAGTCTTAAGATATAAAGGTAATAATACCAGGAAAAACAAAACAAAACAAACTTGGAACGAGAGGAATGAAGAAAAGCAACAAAAATGGTAAATATTTGAGTAAATATATTAGCTTATTCTTTTCCTTTTGAGATTTGTACAGTATATGTGATGGTTGAAACAAAAAATATAAGATTATTGTATAAGAATTTGCCTAGTCTTTGTCCCAGGTTCCTGGCACTAGACTTCTAAAACCCTTAGAATTTCCTGTGTAATAGGAGTGTCTTTGTCATTCATGAGCCCCTTTGGATTACCCTTTGTATTACGTTTTTATTGCTTCTGAAAATGAGATGACAAGCCCCTAGATAGTTTGAGAATTATACCGGGAATGTCTGAAAGACCAACCATGTGGTTAGAGGATTGAGTCTTTGAGCCAGTCTGACCTCTGGGAAGGGCAAAGATATTGGAGACTGAGTTCAGTCACATGGCCAGTGGTTCAATCTATTATACCTATGTGATAAAACATCAATTAAAAACTCTGAACATCAAAGTTTGATGGAGCTTCCTGGTTGGTGAACACACTGCATAACTTGCCTTGACTTCCTGGGGAGAGGGTATAGAAGCTCTGTGCCTGGGTCTCTTTCAAACCTAACCCTAGGTGTCTCTTCATTTGTCTGGTCCTAATTTGTGCCCTTTATAATAACACTGTAATTTTAAGTATAGCACTTTCCTGAATTTTGTGAGTCATTTTAGCGAATTATTTAACCTGAGGAGGTCATGGGAACCCTTGAATTCATAGCTCGTTAGAAGTGTCAGTGGCCTGGGGAATCCTGAAGTGTAGTGGTCTCTGAAGTAGAAGCAATCTTATTGGGGATCATGTCTTTAAACCAGTGGAGTCTGATGTTAACTCCTGGTGGTTAGTATGAGAACTGACTTGCAGCACACCAGTCAGTGTCAGAATAATGGTTGGGGTTTTTAATGTACATAGACATTCACCATGAAATAAAGAGGTGTAAAATGACCTATATGGTGATTTTTACATTCAACTTCAAGTTGTAAAACACTGACACCATAGACAGACTATAAAGTATGTATATTGTAATCCCTATCTTAGAAAGATACAGAAAGAGTTTCAGTCAAAAAAACAACAGACACATCAAAATAAAGTACTAAAAGATGTTTAAATAACCCAAAGGGAAGATGAAAAACAAGAAACAGGGATTTTTTTAAAAAACAAGCAAACAAACAGGAAACAAATAATAAAATGGTAGACCTTGGTCTCCCTAGGCTGCCATAACAAAATACCACAAACTGAGTGGCTTAAACAACAGACATTTATTTTCTCACAGTTTGTGAACTAGAAGTTCATGATCAAAGTGCTGGCAAATTCAGCTTCTATTGAGAGCTCTCTTCCTGGCTTGTAGACATCTGCCTTCTTGCTGTGTCCTCACATGGCCTTTCCTTTGTGCTCACATGGAGAGGGAGAAAGAGATCTGGGGTCCCTTCCTCTTCATATAAAGACACTAGCCCTAGTGGATTAAGGTCTTACCCTTATGACCTCACTTAACCTTTATTACCTTCTTCTATTATAGGTCCTATCTCCAAATACAGCCACATTGGGAACTAAGGCTTCAAAATCTGAATTTTGAGGAGAACACAATTTAGTTCATAATAACATGTAGTGTGTAGTGGATCAATAATTTCATTAAACTACAAAATGTTAATTCATACCAATTAAAAGAGAGATAGATTTTAAAATATTCAAGTATGATGTTCACAAGAAACTCATTTCAAATATAATTATGTAAATGAGTTAAAGGTAAAAGAATGAAAAAAGATATACCATATAAATACTAATCAAAAGAAAGTTGGAGTGACTCTATTGATATCAAAACTGTAATTGTCAGAGCAAAGAAAAATACCAGGGATAAAGAGGGATATTACCCAATGATAAGAGGAAAGAGGGTTAATTCACCAAGAAGACCAAAAAAAAAAAAAAAGAAAATCCTTAAATGTGATTGCAGCTAACAATAGAATTTTAAAATATCTGGAGCAAAATTTGACTAAAAGAAGAAATATACAAACACAAAATTATAGAAAACTTCAACACTTTCCTCTCAGTATTATAGGGAACTGGTAGACATAAGATCAGCAAGGATATAGAAGAGTGTAACAACACTATGGATTAATTAGACTTAATTGACATTTATAGGACACTCCAGCAAAAGCAGAATAAACTTCTGTTCAAGTGCAGATGGAAACAATCAAAAAGATGAGGGGTCAGCAAACTATAGCTACTGGTCATACAAACCAATATGCATTGTACACTATGAGAGGTAACCACCCAAAAGTGTGACTAGCAGATGGTGGGGGGCTTTGGAGAAATCTTTGAAGCTGGTTATCACACTCTTCTAACAGTGCTCTCCACTGCAACTTTCCTATAGTTGTCTAATGTAAGGAAGAAAAAAAACCCAAGAAGAAATTCCTCGAAGTCTTTGAATCACCAAAGAAAGTATACATAGGCAAATGAGCACATGAATGATGTTAAACATCATTGGCCATAGGGTAATACAAATTAAAACCATGATTAGATTCCACTATATATGGACTATAATAGTTAAAATGAATTAATATTGACTATAGCAAATCCTGGCAAGGATGCAAAGCACTGGGAATTCTCTCACATTGCTGGTGGGAATGGATAATGGCGCAAATAATTTGGAAAATGGTTCGGAAGTTTCTTATTAAGTTAAAACTACACTTACTGTATGACCTAGCAATTCATTCCTGGGTATGTATCATAGAGAAATAAAAACTAATGTTAACTGAGCATCCTGTACACAAAGGCTTATAGCTACTCTTTCATAAGCATCAAAAAATGGAATAACACAAATGTTATTAATCAAGTACAAGGATAAAGAAATTGTGGTACATGCATACAACGGAATAAAAAGGAATGACTTACACACAGAAACTTGGATGGATCTCAAAGACGAATATCATGCAGAATATGGAAGAAATCTGCCTCAAAAGCTTATACAGAGTATGAGTCCCTTTAAATGACATTCTTAAAAACACAAAATTATAGTAACTGAAAATAAATCAGTGATTTCCAGGGGGAAAGAATGGGGTTGTAAGTATAAAAGGATAGCAGAAAGGACATTTGGGGGGTAATGGAACTGTTCTGTAACCTGATTTTTGTGGTGATTGTCTGATTTTTTCTGTTCATGTTTTAAAATGTATAGAACTGTTCACCAAAATAAAGGTCAATTTTACTGTGTATTGTGATCTATACAATAAAAGCAAATAAATGAAAAATGCAGTTGCTATTATTATCAGTTTTCTGGCATCAACAAACTAGTACATATTGGGTGTGCTCAGGAAACAACACATCTAACTTTGTTCATCTAATGTATATCTACTAAAAAAGAGAAATTGTTATTACTGATATTGTTATAATTATCTGATAAGCCACTTTCAAAGAATTCTGAAATGACCTCTAACTTAATCTGATAAACCATTTATATTTCCATTATCTATTGCTGTGTAATAAACCTGTGGCTTAAAACAACACTTTATTATTTTACATTTCGTTCCTTAGCGTGATGGCTTCTCTGCTGATTTTGCCTGGGCTCACACATGTGACTACACACTGCTCAAGACCTGGCTGGACTAGAAGAGCCAAGATGGCATCAAGGACTTGTCTGCCATTGATCTGGCTGATGACCAGGGAAACCCAAGTCCCTTCCACATGCCTTTCACCCTCCAGTATTCTAGACCAACTTCTTTATATGGTGCCTCACAGCAACATCCAAAAGGATGAAACTGAATGCTAGACCAATTGAGGTCTAGACTATTGGATCCATAATGCCACTTTGCCATAGTCTGCTGGTTAAAGCAAATCACAAGAGCAGTCCCAACTCGACATAGGGAAATTGACTCCACCTCTTCATTGCAGAAGGCACAAAATATTTGGGCTGTGTTTTTCTGTCTACCAAATTATTTCATTCTTATATTATTACAGAAGCTAATGACCGACTGAGGATAAAATTCTGGGTATCATGCAAAGATAGAAATTTCAGTCCTTTTTCCAAACCAGTAAGAGGAAAGTTCTTTCTTTTATGCTGTTGATCCCATTTTTCATGTGAATAGCCCTATGTTTATGATGTCACTTACACGCATGGCCATCTTTATTTGTAAAGTCTTCTTTTGGTTCTCTTAAGAATCAATTGAGGGCTTCCCTGGTGGCACAGTGGTTAAGAATCCACCTGCCAATGCAGGGGACACGGGTTCGGGCCCTGGTCTGGGAAAATCCCACATGCCGCGGAGCAACTGGGCCCGTGAGCCACAATTACTGAGCCTGCGCGTCTGGAGCCTGTGCTCCGCAACAAGAGAGGCCGCGATAGTGAGAGGCCCGTGCACTGCGATGAAGAGTGGCCCCTGCTTGCCACAACTAGAGAAAGCCCTCGCACAGAAACAAAGAGACAACACAGCCATAAATAAATAAATAAATAAATTAAAAAAAAATAATCAATTGAATATGGCAGCTGTTTATTTATTGCATAGCTCAGGCCAGCACCTAGTTTCCTGCAAGGCAGACTTGATGATGTGTTAACACCTAGAATTTCAGTTTTTCTCAGAGGAAAAAAAAATCACACTAACATAGGAATGACAATCATTAAATTTACTGTGCCTTGGTTAGGAACTGGAAATAGTAGTCCTCACATTTGTCAGCTAAAAGAGAAAATTCTTTTGATTAAAAAGTTGGAGAATTATTATACTTTGCAAAAGGTGCTAAGTACTTTTCCCAAAGGAAGTAATTTCCAGATTTCTATCTTTAGAACTGCTTTTCCCAACATAATCTCTGCAAATATGTTTTTAATCCTCACTTCCACGTCTATTGCCTTGGTTTTAACTTAATTATATTATTTTATTATTATTATTTCTTGTGGTCTGCTTATTCAATATATGAAAGGTTTGTGACTCTATATCTATCTACCTATCTATCTCTTTATACATATACATACATATTGATGCTGCAGTTGTTTTGTTATGTAAAACAATGTAGATGAGTCTTCTATATTTCCATAGCTGAATTTAGGTTTACTGAATAACACAGAGATTTATTTTAAGGCCTCTTTTCTTTTCCAACCTAGCAACAACTTTCAAAGGACTGTTCACTTGCATTAAGAAATTCAGAAAAAAACAGCATCTGTTAGGAATGTGAAATGACCCTCTGCTACCAAATGTGTGTTGTGCCTTACATTACAATGACTTCTTTCCTTGTTTCTACCCTAAAAGTAATGCTCTAATTAGTGTCAGCCTTGCACTTTGCTGTTAGGCACAACAAGCAGTTTATAATCAGCCGTGAAGAAATGGTGACAATTATAAACTTTGAGACAAACTGCATGTACAGCAACATTCAATTTTCATAACAGCAGGATACAGCAATTGGAGGTAGTGTTGACCAGCAAACATTTTTATTAAGAGGCATGTGTAAAATGACCTTTTATTTTAATTGTAGCTTAGACAATTGTCAGAAAATAGAGGTACCATAGCCTCTGCTTCTAATTAAAATTTAAAATCTGCCTTCCACACTAAGTATATTTAATGCTACCACTGATTTGATAATCTAGTCCTGGGGTCCATACATTGTGCTTTTTTAATTAGTTAGCCCCATATTCAGTTGGTCACTTGATCCACCAAAACATGACAAAACATTAGGATCGAATAGACTGGATGTATTGCTCTTGAAAATAAATGAGGGCACTCAGGAATATATTCCTCAGAGCATGGGGATAAAGGCAATTGTTGCGAGGAGTCGTATAAAAAGCCATGAGGGCTCGAGTTGATATAGGGTTGTTCAGAGTAAGATACTCTCCAAAATATTTTTAACAGTGAGTCTTCTTTAAGTGATGGATCTCATTAATTTGTATTGCAAACTATACTATCCGAAGACTAACAAAATGACATAAAGTTCTTAAGTTGAAGACAAATTTCTTGTTGTATCCCATCATTTGCTTTAGTAGTTAATAAAATTTAATTTCTCTTAACACACAGCCATGATTTGAAGAACGGTTTTAGCCTCTAAATATCCTCTAAATGAAGGACTTATTCTTTTCTAGAACGTCTCCAGTTTTCTCAGCAGTTTGACCAACATCCTTTTTAAAGAGCCCTTATAAAAAATGAGACACTGTGTCCATTAGCATGAAGTACAATGGGATATTCCTCTTCTTTGCTCTGTTTATTCTATTCATCCCAAGGTTTTATTAGGAGTTTTCAGAGTCATTTCACACTGTCGATATTTACTGAGGTTATCATCATCTAAAAGCCTGTGCTTTATTACTATGGATTTCTGTCAAGCTAAATTTCCCCCATCTAATATTATATGTGTTTTTTTGTTTAACATTTGTTTGTGGGTAGGGGGGTCAGGGGGAAGAGATGTTCAATATTTTTCTTCAAGATATTTGAAACCTTCTGAATGCTGATATTGTCAACTATGTTATTAATCATGCCTCATGACTTTGTGTAATAAAAACTTATTTTTCTTCTTCGTGGATTATAGGAATAAGTGTGTAAGGAGTATCTAAATAAAAGGAAAACAGATTTCTAAATATATCTTGTTAATTATTAAGTTGCCATGAATATTCAATAAAACTTGAGTCACAGAAAACTAACCAGATTGCAAATTTGACAGAAAAGTTGATTTTTGGCAGTCTATTTTTAGAGGAAATTCAGACACAAGGTAAGTAGTGAATACAGCATGAATAAGAAAGCACACATACACACAACTCACAAAGCATAACTTTCCTGGCATCTTCACTTGCATTTTAAACTATTCTATAATTTTTTCTTTATACTTATTATACCTAATATTCCATTCAACTGAAAATGATGTTCAGAATAATAAATCTAAGATTGTAGATTTAGCCCATTATAAAATATTAAGTAAATTTCACTACATGGCATTTTCAAAACCAGGAAAGCTGGTGCAGATATTTTTTTTCTGCTTCATTCTTATCTAAACAAACAATTCAATTCTTCAAACTTCCTCATTCAGTTTCCTTCTATTCATTTTGACTTCTTTCATACCAAAGTCTTTTTTATTTCCTTCTCTTTTTCTAATTTAAAATAAAACATACTTACAGAAATGTTACATGTACACACTCATCTCTACTTTCCCCTTGGGAACTCATCTTGCTAAAAGAACTCTAGAACTGACAAAATGGACTGGCTTATTTATCACGTAATAGGCTTCAGAACAAGGACATGTTATAGAAAATCAATGCATTCCTACAATAGATACGAATTCAACGTTTACTATGGGTAAAGTAGTGTGCTAAGGATCAAAGTGGTGCCACGTGTGAAGACAACTCAATCTCCACCATAAAAGAGGTTCTCAATATGCTTTTTAAATCTTGACTATATCCCAATTAAATGATTTTCATCTGATATTTGAATCAGCTAACTTCTATTTACTTTTGAGTTTATTTATATTCAAGTGGCTATTACGTAAGAATGGCAGAACCTAACATATATGGAGAAGCTAATTTTAAATACCAATAAGCCAATCTAAATGGAATCTGAGCTGTCTAGGAAGCAAAAGTTAAATTCTAGGAAGCAAAAGTTAAATTGGCTAACTCCACAAGTTGAGACTCGAAAGTTGAAGTCAGAGCTGTATTTACCACTTCAGAACAAAAATTTTCTCAATAATTAATACTCAAAACAGAAACCCAAGTAAAACACATAAATCAAAGTATGATCTTATTGATCATTTATGCCATAACAAATATATTTATTTTATATTTATTTATTATAAATTTTATATTTATTTCCTTTATTTGAATATTCTCAAAGGGCAAATGCCTCTGGTGTATTTCGCCATCATCAACAAGGGGAAGCATTTGGGATACAAGAAAGTGTTTTGGTTTAGAAATCTAGAAACTTGGGTGCTGGTCCAAAATTTGTAACTATCCTGGTATGGGAGCAAGAGATGATTATTTTGAGTTCTTCAGTCTCAGATTTCTCATCTATAAAAGGAGCAAATTGCACTGATCTTCTCCATTTAAAATAAGAGTCTCAAACACTCCACACGCTCCAAATCACCTCTTCCCTTGGTTCCACATTGTCAACTGGAATGAAGGAGCACCCAGATGATTCTGTATTTTCCTGGTAAAGACTTTTACTTCTCCTTCCCCTTCTAGAGTGTCACTAATAATATCTGCCTTGAGATTTCCCAGGACTTATCATTCCTCTTATCTTATTTACATCATTCACTACTAGAAGCCTGTTATATCCAGGTCATCTCTCAACCCCTGGCTCTATCCCCACAGAGATCTGTGGATAAGCAATGAGGCAAATCCTTCACCGCCACTCTGGCCAATATTTTCTGTTCCTTGTCACACTATTTTTCTTTATAGGATTTATCACCAACTCTCATATCATATATTTTATTTTTATTTATGTTTCTATCTCTTTCCACAAATATATAACCTTCACAAGGGCAGAAATTTAAAAAAAAAATTCTGTTTTTTAGAACAGTTAAGATTTACAGAAAAATTTTAAAGATAGTAAGTACAGAAAACATCCATATACCCCTCACCCAATTTTCCTATTATTAACATTAAACATTAATATGGTACATTTGTTACAATTAATGAATTGATATTAATACATATTATTAACTAAAATCCACACTTTATTCTGATTGTCTTAGTTTTTATCTAATGACCTTTTTCTGTTCCAGGATCTCACCCAGAATATCACATTACATTTAGCCTTCATGTCTCCTTTGGCTCCTCTTGGCTATGACAGTTTCTCAAACTTTCCTTGTCTCTGATAGTCTTAACATTTTTGAGGAATACTGGTAAAGTATTTGGTTGCATAGCCCTCAGTTGAGATTTCTCTGATATTTTTCTCTTGATTGGACAAGGGTTATGGATTTGGAGAGGAGGATCACAGGTAAAAAGCTATTCTCATCATATCATATGATGGGTAGGTACTACTAACATGACGTATCACTGTTGATGTTGACCTTGATCAGCTGGTTGAAGTAGCATTTGTTAGGTTTCTCCATTGCAAAGTTACTTTTTTTCTTCCTTTCCATACTGTACACTTTGGAAAGAAGTCATTATGCAGGGCCCACATTTACAGAGTGAGGAGTTATGTTCCACCTCCTTCAGAGTGGAGTACCTACAAAAATTATTTGGGATTCCTCTACTCAGGAGATTTATCTACACCTATCCCCTCCATTTATTTATTTACTTAATTACTTATTTATACCTATATAGATCCATTGATATTTATTTTATGCTTTGGGTTATAATCCAATACTTCATTTATTTATTTAGCTCAGCTTTTGTCATTGGTAGCTCTTTTAGTTGGCTTCTGCTTCCCTTGAACATACTACCAATTTTTTAGAAAAAGCATTTCTTCGCTTTCTGGCAATACAAGATGTTTCAGGGTCATTTTGTATTTCTTCCATCTCAGTCTTAGAATCAACAACTTCTTTAAGAAACAGTGGTTCCTTTTATTGCATAGTGGTATTAGAAACATAATCTGGGTGTAAAGCTTGCTTTTTCTTACTGGAGCATTCTCTAACATGTTACCATATAGATTATTCTAGCCTCTTCCCAGTGCTAATCTGTAAACTTCCATTACAACAGTGAGAAACCTGCCCCTCAATCTCTGCCATCCATTTATTTAATTGTTCAGTTCTGGTATACATGTATACCATATCACAATTGTTAACTCATACTCCCATGGGGAACTATTTCATCAACTAAAGAACAGTACTTATATAAAGTTTCTTTTGCCTTTATTCTTACAGACTTCAGTCATTTCTAAATTTACTTCGGTCAGTAGTTGTTCTCCCCTCCAATTTCTACAGTGAGATTGTTTCATAAATATGTAATACAGTTGGATTATTTGGTCACATTCTACATTCTATTCGAGAAATCTCAATGTCTTAAATGATTTTCTTTTAACTTATACGCATTAAGATTTACTCCTTGTGGGCTTCCCTGGTGGCGCAGTGGTTGAGAATCTGCCTGCCAATGCAGGGGACAAGGGTTCAAGCCCTGGTCTGGGAGGATCCCACATGCCGCGGAGCAACTGGGCCTGTGAGCCACAACTACTGAGGCTGCGCGTCTGGAGCCTGTGCTCTGCAACAAGAGAGGCCACGATAGTGAGAGGCCCGTGCACCGCGATGAAGAGTGGCCCCCGCTCGCCGCAACTAGAGAAAGCCCTCGCACAGAAACGAAGACCCAACACAGCCAAAAATAAATAAATAAATAAATTTATAAAAAGGGGCAACCAAGGCTAGAAAGGAGCATAAGAGAGTTTAAAAAAAAAAAAAAGAAAAGATCTACTCCTTGTACTGCAAATTTCTACGGGCTCTGGCAAATGCATCATGTCGTGTATCCACTATCACGGTATCATACGAAACAGTCTCACCGCTCTAAAGAATTCCCTGTGCTTCACCAATTCAATCCTCTGTCTCCAAAGCCCTGGCAACCACTGATTGTTTTATCACTGTTACAATTTTGTCTTTCCCCAAATGTCATGTAATTGAAATCATACAGTATGTAGAGGGCTGAATTTTTTTATCTGATTTGTTTAGTACTGTATATCTAGTATACAGAATAGTTCCTTGCTTATGTGGGCACCTATTATGGACTGAATGTCTAAGTCCCCCCCCAAATTTATATATTGAAGCCCTATCCCACAGTGTGATAGTATGTGGAGGTAGGTCCTTTGGGAGATAATTAGTTTTAGATGAGGTTATAAGGAGAGATCCTCATAATAGGACTAGCGCTCTTGTAGGAAGAGACCAGACATCTTACTGTCTCTCTCTACATGCTCACTGAGAAGTCATGTGAGCACAGAGCAAGATGGCAGCCATTTGTAAGACAGAAAGAGAGCCCTCACCAAGAATCAAATCCGCCAGCACCTTGATCTTGGATTCCCCAGCCTCCAGAACTCTGAGCAATAAATGCCTGTTGTTAAAGTTACTCAGTCTATGGTATTTTTCTCTAGCAGCTCAAGCTGACTATGACAGGACTCAGTATATGTTTTTGAATGAAGGACTGGAAATATTATTCATGAGTTTCTTTTTAGTTCAAAAATGCCATGGCTCTACTATAAGTTGTTTTATGATTTTATTTCCTTTGGCCTTCTCTCATACTCTCTTTAAAAGAATTATGGAAGAAAAAGAAAATAATTACTGCTTTCAATGGTGACTGTAATATAGTTGTTTTGCTAAAGGTTTTTTGAAGTGAATTTGGAGGTATGTCATTTACAGTGATTATTGTATTGATTTAAAATAGTATATAAGGAGCTATTTAGATATTTAGAAATACATAAAAATGATAGCACGGAGATCTTATTCTACATGCTCATATTTTTCTATGAAAGTGTTTTTTTACATATTTTCTATGAAAATATGTTTCATATGCTCTATGGTTTCATATTTTCATCTTATGCAGCATTTTTCAAGGCATAAAAAATGACCTTTACATTCTTCCATACTATCGTTAAGGACTAAACATAAGAGAGTAGAAGTGAACTGCTTTACCTAAACAGAATGTATAAATGGAGGCCCCCCCCCCTTAAGAAGAAATCTTACACGAAAACAATGTTTTCAGTCTTTCCTGATTTTTTTTTTTTTTTAAACTTTGGGTTTATTTATTTATTTATTTATGGCTGTGTTGGGTCTTCGTTTCTGTGCGAGGGCTTTCTCTAGTTGTGGCAAGTGGGGGCCACTCTTCATTGTGGTGCGCAGGCCTCTCACTGTTGCGGCCTCTCTTGTTGCGGAGCACAGGCTCCAGATGCGCAGGCTCAGTAATTGTGGCTCACGGGCCTAGTTGCTCCGTGGTATGTGGGATCTTCCCAGACCAGGGCTTGAACCCGTGTCCCCTGCATTGGCAGGCAGATTCTCAACCACTGTGCCACCAGGGAAGCCCCCTTTCCTGATTTTTAAGAGGCTCTCAGTTAAGAATTGAGTGAAACAAATGTAATGGTTATTTTTCTGCAGTCCTTTTTGCTCATGTAGTCCATGCACAGATCAATTTTCAGGATATCAGAGGGAGTTTGTTAGGTTATGATTTATATCTAAAGGAATGACACGATATAGATTAAAGTACCACAGAAGAGTTTCTGTTAGCTCCTTGCATTCATTTCATTACTGAAGACATCAGTATACAGCTTGTTTAAATTAAGGAATCATGTACAAGAGTAAATCTGTTCTGACCAGGATGACAAGTCTATGAGCTTTCCAAAATATATCAAAAAAAAAAAAAAAACTTTTAGGATTTTGATTATCAATTTCAAGCTCTATGAGAATTACAATATGATTCCTAAGGTCATAACTGCTTTACAATTAATGCAACCAGAATTTTAGTCCACATAAAACAATGCAATCTTTCCAAGACTAAGCAATCAATAGAGTCATAGAAGAATTTGGTATTTATGTTAGTTTGGATTTTGATTAATGCCAAGCCGTAGTTGGGATGGTTTTTCAAACCTATAGACAGAAAGTCACTTTTCCTGAAGTTTCTCAGAGACAGAGGGTATTTATATAAAGCGTAGCATAAAATATCCCATTGTACTTAAGTAACTAAAAAATCATAATGTCTTCAGATAATAATACTGCTTTGATGAAAAACATCTCTTGGCTATGTAATACTTCCCCAACCCCCGCCGAGATATACATATTGGTTACCATTTCCTCTCAGTGTTTGCTTCATTTTCACATCTCAAAGCTATTCTTTTTTTTTTTTCAGCCTGGCTAGGATCGCTAGATATACTAGAAAATACCTACTTAAATTTGCATTTCAAATATAACTAGGAATATTTTTTAGTATAAATATGTCCCAATATTTTTTAGTATAAATATTTTTTAGTATAAATAGTATTACATGGCACATGGTTATACTAAATCAATTATTCATCATGTATCTGAAATTCAGATTTAACTGGATGTCTTGTATTTTTATTTGCTAGAACGCTAAGCCTAAAATTAGACACATTGCTTATCATTCTTTAATGGAATTAGTCCTACTAAGCAGTTGTTTTAGTATTCGCTCCTTCAGAAAGTCCTATATACAGTGAAGCTCTGATTAAATACTCAAAGATTTTGAGCAATGAGTTATCTTAATTATTTAGTGTAAATAATCACTTTGAGCTTAATTTTATAGGCAAAAATTTTATATTGATCTCATGCTAACCAACCCCCAGTCTAATCTCTTAAAAATTATCCTCAGCTCTGCCTCATAGAACTTTGTTCTCTTTCCCCTAAGTACCCATTAAAAAATAAAAGTATACATAAACATTTTTTTCTTTTAACCTATACAACCCATTAGAATATTTCTTATGTTATACTGCCATTTTCGTTTATTGTATCTTTTTGTTAAATTATAAACTCCTTGGGGGAAAATAGGTATTTTATCTTTGTATCTCTTAGATTAGCACATACCACTTTCTCATTAATTGAATTAGTGGAAACATTAAGCTACAATGAAATGGCAGCTAAGCATTGATACTGCAATCATTTGGGAATGGTAGATGGTAACTATACACATTCCAAATCAGTTAACAATCTCATACCTACTTGTTAGGTCAAGGCAGAAAATAAACCAGACAGCAGATGTTTAGATGAAGCCTTCTCTAATTTATGCCTTTGGGAAAATATATATGCTATGTTGTATTTTTGGTTTTTTGTTTTTTCAGTCTATGGAAAGTAGTTGAAATCATTTAAAATGGATGATATTCCCATCATAACAATTCCACTAGAAAACTAGGAAAAAAAATTGGGATTGTTATCTTTCCTTTTTACAGATGATAATCCTCAAATATTTTGGTCTTTTATTATTTGAATCTCAGGAATAATGTGACATAATGAAAATGGCTGTTTTTAAAATTTCCTAATGCTTTTAAGTATCTAGAGTAAATTAGCTGTATTGAATTTTTTTTTCCTTAGCAATCTTTGTTTTTTTCCTGTACTTATTCCAGAAAATTCAGTTTGGCTTATAGAAAACCTGAGTCATAAAAATCAAAAGTTATTTTGAATCTATTCAACCTATATACATTTTTTATTATACTAAATGTCATATTTTAATATACTCAACATAATGTGACCTAAAACTGTTAATGGTCTATGTTAAGTAACTAAACTCAGAGTGTAGCACATATCAGCTTTTTTGCCCAGCTTCCATTTCTCCACCTTCTAATAGGAAAACTCTGATTTTATTTGGAGAACCACACTTTCCTCATTAGATAGAATCTAGGTGGAACTGTCAAAGCCTGTATACTTCTCTCAGGAGATAAATGAATACTTCATGTAAACTAGGACAAATAATATCCTCTCCATGGAATGTGAGCCTGGAGGAGAGACAGAAAACAGAAGATAGCTGAGACTCTCCATTAGTCCTGACTTCCCAGATCCTGTTCCTATTGGAAACTTGATTTTGTAATTTTTTTAAAAAATGGAGCTAGTTCATATCCTTCCAGTAAATTCCATTCATTTAATTAAGCAGAACCAGTCTGGGTTGCTTGAAACTAAAGAAAGAATGAAATGTCAAACTCTCTGCAGATATAAAGTGTAGAATTCAAAGCACATTGCCCTTGCCTTACGTGAGTACATTAATGAATCTTCAAAAATGCAAAGGAAGGTCCAAAGTCAAGTAAGCGACAGAGATCTAAATTATTCGGCATAGAAACTCTGGGAACAGGCAAGTGGCTAAAACAGAGAAACTGGAAAATCTGAGTGGAGTCTTGAGGATAAGAGGAGCCGAAGAAAGGCTGGAAGAAGCAGAGAAGAGTGACCAATGAGAAATTTCTGGTGATAACTGAACCCTATATATAGGAATACCTAGTTTCAATTTTAAAATGCTTTGCAAAACCAACAAGTATTTGTGGAAATAATATGACTGCACTCAAATTTCGCTATACTCAGGAAACCATCAATATCAAAGAAGTGTGGTAGAGATCTATACTGGAATTAAGAGTGTGCAAAGAAGGTAGAGAACCACCCCAGGGAACTCTTAAGTAATTGAAATAAGCTACCATCAGAATGGACGGAATTCATGACCAGGTGTATCCATGTATACTAAAGCCCTCCGACATTTCCAGCATGTTTATAAATAAGGCTACAGGTATCATGAAGTCTTCTCTATATTCTTGGCTTTGACATTGATTTAGAGTATGATCTAATAAAATACATATGGGGTAACTTCTGATAAAAATGACCTTTGTTTAAAACACTGGTTGCTTTTGTTGAATTTTTTTGTTTGTTTTGACTAAAAATTGCACTTGTTTTTGGAACTTATTTAACAAGAAAATGTGTAGAATTTTCTACAGGTCAGGAACTCTTTTAATCACCTAAAAAATATGTTTTTAAGTTGTCACATAATAGTCCCAGTTTCCAGTTGTTGAAATTGAAACACAGAGAGTTTAAGCAGCTCCTCCAAAGTCACATGGTAGTGAGTGGTGGAATCCTGGAATTTAACCCAAGAGTTTATTCCTGGAGTCCATGCCCCTCAGGCATAAAATCTGCTGTGCTGACAAAGTGAATGAAAGACAAAAAAGAGTAGACTCTGGAATCAAACATACCTGGGTTCAACTTATTGATCTTCTAGCTATGTGACCTGTTTATTTTTCCCATGTTGTATTGAATTTCAAAGAGGACTGAGTTTCAATTAATTTTTCACCAGATTAAATATGACTTAGAATTTGGACTGCTTCAGAATTTTGTTTTATTTTATCTTGTAATCTATTTGTTCACCAATATTTTCTGAGTGCCTGTTACATGCCAGGCACCATTATCATAAGTACAATTATGGATAAGACACAGCTTGCTCATCTTATGAAACTCATATATTATGTACCTACTAGTTCCCTTAACATCCTATAATAGAAGTCCAAGCCATAACTTGTGTTCCCAGTTCATTCCATTAGAAGCCAACCAGTGCTCTAAATATATGCCTGAAATTTATCAAATTGTCTTCTGAGGAAAAAAGAAAGATCACTTCATATCAATATCTGTCTCTTGAAGGCAGGTAACACACTTTCAAATAATGTGACCCTCTTAACCAGTCTGTATTTAACCAGGACAAAGACAAGCTTCATTACAGATGGAAATGAATGGCTTTTCGCCACAAGCAGATCATCTCACTGTCAAGAAGCATCTGAGGCACATCAAAGAATGGTAATTAATGTTAGTGAGAAACCCAACAAAATCAATTCCTTTTCTGCATTTAGTCTCCCAGGAGGAGTTTGGCTTCAGTTCACTGCTGAGGGATAGGCTCCTTGAATTTGGGACAATGGCACTGTGATTATTTGGGCTGTTTAAACTAGACATGCTTCTCCTGGGATTGACTATACAATCACCATAACCCCTTTAGAGATACATTTAGACGTGGATTAATCATCACAGGTCCACAGAGACTGCAGTAAGAAAAAGACTGAGCCCTACAAATCATTGCAATTTGTAATCTTTGCAATCACTGCAATTTCTAGTTGGGATCAAATATAGTAAGTACTAGAAAGAAATGATGCCCTGATCACAGGAGAAGTTAGGTGTGCCTTATATTACGGCAGTGGGTCTATAAAGGACATTTGCTTTGATCTGTTTGCCTGATCAACATCTACCCTTCCTTCCTTTGATAACAGCACACTGACCTTCATTTTTGGACCCATTTCTTATTATCAGTCTTTGGGCTCCAATTATGAGTATATCATCCAGCCTTGGCCAATCAGCATGTTCTCTCTTCTGGCCACAGTAGAATGGAAACATGACCAAAGTCAGCCGGTTCATTGAAATGGAATCCTTGGATTTTCTGGAACTTAGGAAAGTGAAACTTTCTCTTATGCTGGGACTGACTACTCAGAGGACCACATATAAGTCTGATAGTGTTGGTGTTTTCCACATGGGAAGAGACTGACTGAATGGGTCCGAAATGAAGGAAACAACACAGAGAGAAAATGAGTTCTGGTGACATCACCTGAGATCCTGATTCTGGACCTTCCTGGAAAAAATCACTCTACTTTGCCCTTGTATTCTTAAGTTATGCAAGTCACCAATTTTTTCACCTAGGTCACTTTTGGTTTGTTTTCTGTCTCTATGAGTAATCTACAATTGTTCAAACTTTCCTCTTTGAAAAATATGGGCCCAAGTTAGGGTTCTATGAGACAAGAATGGGGAAGGGTGTCCAGTGTGGACTAAGATATATAAAAAAGTCTACAACATGAGGGTATCTTGACTTAGAAAAGTTTATTCTACAGATAAAGTCCGAGAAGACAGGCAAAAAAAAAAAAAAAAAAAAAAATCTAGATCTGAGGCCAAAGTTTGGGAATAAGTCCAGAAAAGAGTTGTTGGCAAGGCTGAAGTGTGGAGGTGAGGCAGATTCCCTAAAGATAAAGCCTTTTATAGTGTGTCTTTCATCCTATGGCTGCTGAGGCAGTTCCAGTGAAATTCACCAATGGGGTAAATGTTCTGAGTAGAGCAGCCTACAATCTCCTGTAGTAATACCTTTGATACACAATATATCTAATTTCTGAATGAGTGATTTTGATGGGAATTATATCCCAAAGAGATTTAGCGCAAAGTGTACTGAAAACTCTGAAAGTCAGTACTTCATATGCAATAGGAAAAGGAGGCTCATCTAGCCAGGAAAACTTGTTCCCCTGTTACTGTGATTATACTATGAAAAATGCTTGGCATCAGCCCCATTCGAGGTATTAGTGTTTCAATTTTGCATTCTTATGTTTGAATTTGTGTGAAATGTTATTCACTACGATTCTTTCTTTGAGCAAAATTTGGCTTTTCCTGGAGGAACCTATTATGGTATGACCTAAGGCTCCACACATTAGACTTCAACCTTTCAGGACTGCTCCTTGAGTCATAACTAAAAGTTAGCTGTAAAATGCCACATAAATTGGTCAAACTACTGTCCATTTGACTGAGGTTCCGGGAGGAATATATTTTTGGTTTACAGTATGTAGGTCATTAAAAAAAGTGGGAAAGAATGAAAGCTTTTGACTGTAATTCATTTATATTTTATGGAACAAATGCCTCAGCTCTTATATTTTACTGAGCTTTTAATTAAAAGATACATACAGTTTTAGGTAACTATTAATAAGTCAAAGCATTTCTTTGATGCATTGCTATGCTTCAGCAACTTTTATAAAGTATGTCATATTAATCCTAAAACTTTTTCTGGGATATAGTCACTAAAATGACTTCATATATGAGGAACATCCCCTTGAATGGCATAATTTTATACTTAAATTTGACTTTAGGTGGCAACTAACTTTACTTTCTATGCCTAATTGCAACTACTAAGCTCCTTTTTCTGATTTATAGGGCTCTGTGTAGCCTGGCATTATCTTTGTGGGTATGCTTTCAGTTGACACACTCAAAATCCGATTAAAGAAGAAGAGGTATAAATAAAATTCACCCAAAAAAAAAAAAAAAAGAAGAAGAAGAGGATGAAGAAAAGGAAGAGGAACATGGATAAGGAGGAGAAGGAAGGAGAGAATTAAGGATGAGATAGCATTAGGTACAGCTGGATCCAGGCGTTGATGCAGGACCATCATCTTGCTTACTCTCCTGATCCCCCAACTCTCCGCTCTGCTTCTCTCTGCATGGTGGCCTCTTTTACATGGTCATCAACCAATGGGAAATCAAAGGTCACAGCACTTCCGCTTAGTTACCCCAATGGAAGAAAGTTAATGTTTTTTGTCCCATATTCTGTACATAAATCCAGGAGAGTACTCACCTTAGCTCTGTTTGTGTATGCTAGCAATAAACAGGAAGTCTAATCTGATTATGTGATATCTGTGTTATTCTTTGTTATATGAGTGTTCATATTGACTCCATGCCAGACTGTACCACTTTGGGTGTCAGGACCCTTCATTATAGATGTTTACCTCCCCTATTCCACCAAGGATTCAGCTGTGTCCATAACAACAGATTCATACATACTAGCTGCTTTCTGACTCAGTGCCAACATAATGCTTATGACAAGGGAATACCATACTACTTAAATACACAGAATATCTTGGCATGGACACAAAATTCCAAAGCACCAAGCCTTTTCACGTTTCAAGGCCGTCTCACATTCTGTTCTCTCTTGTCTCCCTTCTCTATTACCCCTCTTTATCTGGCCCACTTCTAAACAGCTTAAATATCATTTACTCAGAATCTTTACCTGATCACCCCTCCTGTCCCGGCTAGAGTAGAACATCGAGTTTACCTGTTTATGGCTCCTGCTTTTTGTTTCCCTTATAGCAATTATTGTAATTGTAAATAATTGGGCAATATCTGTTTTCCCTTGGAAACAGATGCACTGCCTAAATTATTTACTTCTGCACTGATAGCACTTTATCATCAAAAGCACTGAATATGTATTTTTTTACAGGAATAGACAGATGATTAAAAAGAATGTTAATTCTAGAAGTGCATTTGTTAAGACTTCTTTGTAGTATGCAATCAAATTTGGCAGCAAAAAATCTAATTGTGAATAGCCAGGGCACCATCAAGATCTCAATACTACTGTTAATGGTCCCATGATAATTCTAGTTACTATAACAAACACACTGCCACATTTTAGTAACTTACACATGTAAGTGTATCGCTTGCTCACATAACTCCTGTGCAGATATTCCTGGTCAGTGAGTAGCCTTTCTCAGTTGGGTAATTCAGGGACTCCTTCAATCTTATGGCTCCACCATCTCTTGGAGCTTGAAATTCTTTGCATCCAGCAATAAGATGGAGGATGAACAAGAGTATGGAGAAGACATGCCCAATTTTGTTAATCAACTTAGTCCAGAATTAAAACACATCACTACAGCTCATATTCCATTGGTAAGAACTAGTCATATGGTCCCATCTAGATGCAGGGAAATGTAGCTTCTAGCTAACCAGCCACTTGCCAGCACAGCCATATAGTATGGATGGAATAAGTAAGAATGTTTGGTGGGCAGCTACTGATCGCTGTTTGGATAGTAGACAGTACATTGTTTATAGACAGTAGACAAAGTCTCCAGTAAGCTGATTTCTAAGATTCAAAAAGCTATGGAACATCTTATCAACAAAACTGGCAGCAAAATGAACAATTCAGGCACTCAGCTATTTTTTCTGTAGTGAAGACAAAACAAAACAAAACATCAAAAACACAGAAATGGAAACCTGCTGACCTATTTTCTTTTTTATGGTTCTGTTTCTGTTTTCTGTTTCTTACTGCTCGTGTTGTTTTTTGAAATCATGTGGAAATACAACCTCAGGCTGGGTTAGTATAAGAGCTACAACAGACTTTTGTGATTTCCCTCTCAGATCTTAATTTCTCTTATTATTTCTTAATATTTTAAAATGTTAACCCCAAAAGAAATGATATTAGTTAGCATATATAATCGCAATGTCTATGCGCTATCCCATATTTACTATGTTCTATCTCATCAAGAAGATGCTAATTAACGGTTTGGTATGTTTAACACAGCAGTGTGCTATTTAACATCTTCATAAAACATGAAGGCTAAAGGTTACAACACTATTTTACAGACTGAAACACAAAAACAGGTGGTAATCACCACAATATTATGTTCTGAGGTTAAAATACTGGCAAATTAAATAATCTATCAGCAGATGTTGCATTATATTAATTCCTTCAGTTTTAGATGTAAACGAAGTCTAAACTCATGAAAACACCGTGCAAACTAAGAGAATATGGAGACGTGCACAGAACACTGATCTGATGTATGCAATACTTTTTCCCTGAGAAGATTCTCACCATAGTCAATTTTATTTTGGTCACGAATTCATAGCAAGTTACCACTAGTGATTTCTCAAAGCCTCATTTATGAAAGGCTCGTATAATCTGATTTTAAAATAACTTTTCACAATTTTTTTCTCAACTGATATAAAATCACCCCTTCCCATTTGCCACTATTATTCATTCAACAAAATCATTATTTTGTCATTTATCTACTTATTCATTCAATTAATTATTTTAATTTTGACCAAGCCTCTGATATGTAAATAGACTACTCTGCTATGTGCTACTGGGGGTATATATACTTTTTGCCCTAAAAGGACTTGCAACTGATTCTTTTCATATCAGAACTATTTATACTACAGCTGAATAATCATATATAACAAGACACCAGTGATGTTTCAGAGACGTATATGGTAAATGTTGAGTAAATTAAACAGATAATTATGCTATGTGTTCTGAGAATGAAATTTTTTACAGTGGGGAGTAGTAACCAGAGACACCTTCTTGGAGGTAGTATGGATTAAAGACCTTGGAAAATGCATATGAGTTGAATAGTAAAAGAATGAGCTAGGGAATTCCAAAGAGGAAAACAATGTGAAAGGAACACAGAGAAGGAGGCTTGAGTATAAGCTGGAGAGGGAAAAATGAGTAGAGTATTATGGCTGGAGAGTGGAAGGTTCAAGGAGCGAAAAGGGAGATTTGGGAGCTGATAGAATAACCACCCAATTTATGTTGACAAGGAGAACAAATGATTTCTAAGATGTCAATGATGAGGAGATCCACTTCGCACTATTGTGGTAAGGGATAAGTTTCCAGTAGAGAGAACAATACATGCAAAAGCCCAAAGGAAACAAAAAGTATTCATTACATAAGAAACTATTAACTCAATATGAATAAAAGGTAAAGTGTCTACGGAAAAGGAGAAGAGAAGACAACGTTTGGGATTGAGACACATGAGTCTGGGGAGGTGGGTTTGTTGGGCCATAATCCGGAGGTTATTTTTTACCGTGTTAAAAAAGTTGGATTTTACTCTGCAAGCACTGGGAGACGCTGAGAAGGGAGAACAAGGTCAGAGCTGGATGTAGGATGATGTTGAGCTGCAGCGGGCATGACTTATAAGAGAAAGGCACAACTGGAGGCAGGAAGTACTACTACTAAAAAGTTGGGGTGATTCAGATGATAAAGAATGATGAAGTGGCATGGGGATGAAAAGAAGTCAACAGATGAGTGACACAGCAAAGAGAAAACTCATAATTTCTATGCGAATAGATGATGGTAGGTCCATTTTAGGACCTTCATAGTTCATATATTTCTACTTTTGGAGTCCTTACCCAATGTTGTATTAGGCATATTAAAATATACCCACAAACCCAATAAATATCATGAATAATTATAATAAATAAATGAAAGTGAAGTGTTCTAATTTTTATAGTTTTGACTTTATTATAAGATAAATTATTCATTTTTCTTATGATTTTAATCTTATTGGGTTTGATTATACTTCACTATTTTAATATCTATATAAGAATTGCAATGAACTGCAGTTGTCTAGTTGTCATAAAGCAATTTGTAAACAATTAAGCAGTTATTAATTTAAATTTTTCTGTTTGTATCTATGCGTATGTAGGTTTTATACATTATTTCAAACATTTTCAGAAGCCTTTCAAAGCTTTATGGTCCTAGGCACTGAACCTTACATGTAAAATTAGCTTGGATGGTGGTGACCCTCACTGATTTACCAGGAACCATAATAGGAAGGACACGTATCATTCCAAGTGCCTCCAACCACATCCTTTTTATTTTCATGTACTAAAGTTCTAAATGAATTCTTTAAATTCACTAAACACTTCAAAGTGTTGTAGATCATGGGATAACTTTGCCCACATTCTTGTGTGGATGTAACCCAATGGAAAAAAGAAGCGAAGTGAGAAATCTGCTTTCCACTCAGACCCTTCTCGTAAACACAGTCATTTGTGTTCTTAGGGAAGGAGGAAAAGAACACAGTGGCTGCTCTATCCCCAGCAGGCCCAGACCACTCAGCGGAGCTATTTCCAGTAATAAAAGGGCCCAGCATGTTGCAGAAGGGCAGGTGCTGGACTGACGTCAGCCATCCTCAGGGCCAGTCTTCAGCAGGCACATTATTCATCTGCCCATGAAAAGTGCACCCTATGAATCCTCACTACAACATGTCATGGCAACAACACTGATTTAGACTTTCTTCTTGACCAGTTGCCATTTCTATGGAAATGAGAATCATCTTCTTCCTCTCGCTGTTTGACAATTGCCAGCTAAGCCTTCTGGAGAAGTGAGCAGTAAGAAGGCGATGCACTTTACAATAATGCTACAGTAGTGAAGTGAACGTATGCCGAAGCTCTCAATTTTATAACAAATTAAAACAAAAAGTGAATTTTCTTGAAAAAGAAAATGCTCTTCAAAAATGTTTTTTCAGTTACCAATATGTTATATAATGTGCTCAAAATCTAATTTACCACTGTGTCTAAGGCACATTAAATATCTTTGACCTGAGTAATTTGATATAAATCTGTCATGCAGGCAATTGAGACTGATATTCAGATCTTACATATTTTTGCTCTGATCATCACTTTTCAGAGGAAAGTAAAGCAAGCTAGGAGAAGGGTTAGGAGGAGGCAAAGAAGAAAAAGCAGGAAAAAAAGAAAAAGGAAGAGAAAAAAGAAAAAAGAAATAAAAGGAGAAAGAAAAAAAATCAATAAAAATAATTTTCCCTCTTTTTCTCTTCCACAAATGGTGAGTTCAAACATTTAAAAAAATTTTCCAATCTAATTATACCTACCCCAAATCAAGTTTTCTTCATGAGTATAAAAGTAATATCGGCCATTTAAGGAGATCAGTTCTTGTCTTCCTATTTTTAAAGAGCACCCAAAATTTCATTCCACATTATTTAATCCAATCCTGTACATATAAATTATGTCCACAGCACAATCTACCCTTAGCTCTAGCCAAAGCTAGTTTTTCTAGGAACCCACATACACCAGGCACATCGTCATCTCATTCTCTAAAAGACTAATCCATATTATCTATTCTGAGAAAACTTTAGCGTCTAGAATTTGATCAGCCAATTTAGTCAGTATACAAACTAGCACAATAATAAACACTGCCTTGTTCTCACCTCATGTGTGTCCATTCACCTCCCGAGACTGGGAATTCTCTGTGAATATGAAGCAAGCATTATGCTTTGAGTAATCGAAAACACCGGACCCCAATCTAGATGAATAGAAGATATTATATAAATATGTACTAACTGATTTCTTCAGCCCTTTATCGAATTTTTGGTACATTGGTATTATCTAGGCTGCCTAAGCATGCCTGTTACCATGCAAGAAAGAAAAGGAATCAGATGGTAAGAAGTTACTTCTTTGTCCTGCTCTGAAACTAGCTTTCTCTCCAAGGACTTTTTTGCTTTTCTTCACTAAGAAAAATTAATCTGCTGAAAAACTGCTAGTGCCCATTTAATTAATTTAGCCTAACTTAAATTATCTGTTGGAATATCTACCCAGTATTTTATGGAGTCCATTTTTTCCCTCAACACATTCTGTAAAGAGCCCTTGAGTAATTATTAGAACCGTGAATTAAGTAGATACCTTCTCTACGAATTGTTATTCTACCCAGGACCAAAGCCATTTCTTGTTGGTTCAGTTACATTGTATGTATATACCAATTATTACAACAAGCTTCACCAGTACTTGTTAAATCTCCTCTACCTTCTATATTTGAGACCACCACTCAAGTTGTCTTCCTTCATGAAGTTTTTCTTCAACAACTATTATCTCTTTTCTGAATGTCTACAACCAGAAAGTTTGGTACCTTACTGTTTTTCTCATTATTTCATTAGCATTTCATCCTCAAATATGACAGAAGCTCCTTGAAAACAAGGACTATATCTTTACTGTGTTACCTCCACAGATCTTCACTGAGCAGCTGTTTACTGAGAATACATCACATGCCAAACCCAGGTTAATATTTGAGGATACAGAGAGGATGCATTCAAATCCAAACTCTAGAGAAGCTCTCAATCAAGTGGAGGTGACGGATCTGTGAATTGATGAATTCAGGAAGATGTAATCAGTTCTACAGACGAAGAGTTGTGAAAATATAAAACATGGGCGATGAATTTTGCCCAGTGTGGTCATATCAATAGATACTTAATCTGGGTCCTAAAAAATAAATACAGTTTCTTAGGATAAAACTTAGAGAAGGGATCAGAAAGAGAAAATTCCAGGCAGAAGTAACAGCTGGAATCATGGAAAGATTTTCCTCAAAATTTAGCACAAAGCTAAGCAAATAGCAGGGGCTTCAATAATAGTTTCATTTTAATTAATGAAGTTCCTTTATATTGACTGGTAAAATCTAGATTAATATTTTCAGTAGACAAAATCAGAAAAAAAGAGATTTTACTTTGTATTCAATGTGCTCCCTTAAATAAAAAAGACAATTCAGTTATAAAGAGAAACTTGTCAAATATTCAATTTGATGCATTTTGGTGATGTAAACCTACACATCATCCTAAGCTTTTAATATTCCCTATGGTTCTGTTCTAATTAACATGAGCACTGTGTTTGAAAGACAAAGTTTAGTCTACAAAGGCACTGCCTGAAGTAATAGCATTCACATCTTGGTTGGTTTCTCTTATGAAAATAAGGAAGGCTCACATCCAGGTGTGAAGGAGAGTACTTCCCCAGTCATCTATTTAGGAATAAATACACCTCTTTGGCTCTAAATTCTAAATACCTTAGCATTGTCTCCTATGTTTTTGCCAAGTGTAGCTAAAACATGAAGTTTCACTAACACTGTGGAACCATATTTATATCCAATTAGACTCTAAATATCCTTAATGAATGCAAGACAGACACCAACCCGCAATCACACACAGTCTTCTGTCGAATGGGAAAGAGGCAGGAAACTAGGAAATGGCCAACCATGACTCTGTGATCAAAAGACTCAAATGGCTCCCTGTCACTTTGTAAAATACCATCAGATTGGTTTTCATGCTCTATAGACCCTACATGGTCTGCTCCTACAGAATTCCCCTTCATCATGGCCTACCACTCTCTCTCTCTCCCACTGAACTTTAGATATATAAGCCTCCCTATTCATCTTCAAAAGTGTCAAGTTTATTCCTATTCCTGAACGCATTTATTTGTTGTTTCTTCAGCAAGAAGATCTCCACTCATTTTTGAAATTCATTCAAGAGTCTATTCAAGTGTTACCTCTAGAGAGGTTGTTCCTGACCATGCTATTTAAAATAGGCATCATCTACCTTTATCATACTCTAATAGTCTTTGTTGCTTATATCACTTCCTGAAATCATCTCCCTCGTGCGCACACACGCACTACTTTAAATGCCTGTCTCTCTTCCAGAGAGGAAAGGCAGTTCGACTCTATTGTTCACAACTATGGCTCCAGTTTCTTGAACAGTGCCTCACATGTAATAGATGCTCAATAAATATTTCCTATTTTTTGTTGGTGTTGGCTCATGTATACAGAGTGACATGAAAGAGGGAGAAATACTTTTTTGAGTATCCTTTCCCTTTTGAAATTTGCATCTGATCATCCAACATAGATTTTCAGCTCCATTTTGGCTACCTTCACTATGGTGCTAGAAGAGAATAAAAACCCTCACATCTGATAAGCACTTGACATAGAAATATGTCAAGCCAATAGTAGAGCCCTTCCAGATGAACACATCCAATTATTTATTCCACAGATACTTCTTGAGCTCATAATAACTGATACTGAGACTGCTCCTTAGAATTGAAAAACACAGATCCTAATCCTGCTGGCAAGGAGTTTAAAATCTAGCTAGTAAGAAACACAGCAATCCAATAAATGCACATATAATAATTTGATTATAATTATGAAACATATTATGAAGAACAACAATGTGCTATGATGCCATATAATATAGAGAGTCCAATTTGGTGTGGTGAAGCAGTAAAGATTTTCTTGGGTATGGAGTATTTATGCTAAGACTTGAAGGAGTAATATGAAATGACAAGGATAAGTAAATTTTTAAAAAGGAAGGCTGCAATGGAAGGGGAAAACATTCTAGGAAGAGGGAAAGCTTAAGAACAGAGAAGATTTACTGAAGAATTTTAGGTAGGGTTGCCAGGATTGGCAAATAAAAATACAGGATGCACAATTAAACTTGAATTTCAGATAAACTATAATTTTTTTCAATATAAGTATATTTCATATGTTGTACAGGACATACAGTAAAAACAAAAACAAAAAGTTGTTTATCTGGAATCAAATTTAACTGGGCATTGTAAATTTTATCTGAAAACCTATATTACAGGAATTGAAAGATGGCCAGAACCCTTTGATCAGGTAGGAGACAGACTAAGGGTGAACACAGAAATTCTTCTTTTGTTTTTACTTATTCACTCATGTATTCTAATAAATACCTTAATGTATTTAATGTGTCTTGCAGTCCTCAATGTACTTGCGGATATAGTCAAGCAAGATACATAGATGAATCCCCTACTAGACTATCGATCAAAGACTTTGGTGAATATGTCTCTGTATTGTCAACCCCTAGCCCAACACTTGGCACAGAGGTGACTTCCAGAAAGAGAAGTTCGGTAACTGAAAATATATTAATACAAAATGATGTTACTAAACATCCACTGGTTTTGGTTCCACGATAGAAAGTTAGCATTTCACTCACACATACAAACACTTAAAATTTAGCTCAGTTGGTTCTTAGTGATCATCTCACTGTGCTCATCTCATCTGTGTTCTCATCTGTGTTCTATCTCAGCTGTAATGAAAGATGAGAATGGAAAGGACTTAAGCATATGGTGCACCTTGGACTCTCCACTTTGGCTTCAAACACAGCAATACCTCAAAGATGACTGACTGTGTCCATGGGTGTTTACTGTCATATCATAATTTAGTAAATTTTTTTTTATTTACTAGTAAATTTTAGTAAATATTCATCTAAGGTAGTGAACACATACACATGGCCATTAAAATAAAAATATCACTGAAATACTCTCCAAAAACCATCATCTAAGCATTTTGATTTTGTTTAGTGGCTCTCATTCAGTGGGCATTTGGCAATTTCTGGAGACATTTTTGACTGTCATGGCTGTGCATTTGGGGGAGGCAGTTATTGGCATCTAGTGGACAGAGGCCAGGGATGCTGGTAAACATCTTACAGTGCATAAGATAGCCCTTCCACAATAAAGAATTGTCCAAAATGTCATTAGTGTCACTAATAAGAAACCCTGATATAAACTAGTAGTTAGCTTGGTTTGAAACATATATTTTAATTCATAGCAATCCAATTTTGTCAAATACAAATACAATGGCATGAGAGAAAATAGTACATGATTGTTTTAAAATAATGGGAGTTTACCATTCTGGACTACTTATTACATGGTAGACCACTTTGCGCATTTAAACTTCACAAAAATACACTGAAGTCAATTGCATTAATTGCCACTTTACATTTTAGGAAACTAAGACTTGAAATGATTAGCTAACTTGCTGATACCTGAGCCTAGGTATTCTGAGGCCAAAACCTACATGCATATCCCTTCTAACATAGTCCTTCTCCATTGAATGCATTCAATGGAATGATCACAGTAGATAATTGATTCCGTAGCTCAAAATGTTTTCAACTGAAATGGTAACAAACTCTTCCTGCCTGATTATTGCCAACATTTCAAACTGATATACACTTTTTCCTGCCGATAATTATGAGAGCATACCTACTCTTTGTAATTGTAACTATATCTTCCCTTTATTGAACACCATCTGCTCTGTTTTGAGTTGAATCAGTCAACTTGTTTATTTTTAGGGGTTTATAGCTGAAGAATCCCTCCCCCCATGCCTTAATTAAAGGTTTCTTTCTCTGCCTCCATTCTCAAGAAAGGGAATATCTTAATTTGTTTTTAACAACTGTCTTCAGCCTCAGTGTCAGTTAAGTAACCATATCATCTTCATACTTAAATACCTATGTTTTCTTTTGGCTTTAAATCCTTTGTTCTTTTATGTTTAAATTTAACTCCAAATGTAAATGGGATTATTCAAGCCTAACAGACCCTAACAATCATCCCATGAGTTCCACAGGTGATTTGCTTCCTAATTACCACTTAAAATAATACATACCTGGCTATTTTTATGCTCATATATTCATTATTGCTATATGCTGTTAAATAAAAACAGATGCACAGAAAGGGGTAAAATTGTATCTGCAAATCATTGCAGTAAATTGGATGTTAATTCACAGAAACATCTAATTGATAATCACTTGCTGGCAAGACTGGACAAGTTTCAAAGTAACTCCAAAGGAGATTCAAGCATACTGTTAAAAAGAAAGTCTCCACAGAGCACAGCAAAGCACATTTGTGTTTGCTGAGGAAACTACTATGCCCCCATCACAAAATGAGTTTTCTAATTTTGAGGTTGAGATTTCATTCATTCACTGTGATGTTAACTGCAAGACAGGAATTACTTAGTTTCAATGAAAGAAGAGAGAATGTTGCTTCTGATCAAGCAAATTTTAAAGAAAACAGTCAGTTCCAGTTTGTCATTTGGGTATTCTCCATTTCTTTCAGAATCTTACCTTAACACTTTCATATATTACTGATGCAAATGGAAATCGGTTTGATCTTTTTGGAGAGAAATTTACAAACAAGAATGTTGTTCTTTAGAATTCCTGTTTGAGGTGAGGCATTAGAAACTGACTAGCCAACTGAAGCAGATAGGACTTCATTAGCAGGATACCTCAGAGTTCTTAGAACTGAAGGGACCAGGTTCAGACAGAGGTAGAAAAACACTGGGAGGAAGTACATGAAGCATGAGCTAATGGATATCTCTTAGGGAGGCTGAAATGAAATGAACCAGGTCGAAGTATTTTTAGTTTTTTTGACTATACTCTTCATTTTCAAAGAGGTAGCATTTGATTGACCTGCCCTGAGTCACATGTCCATTATTTTTCTAAGCCAGAGCAAGAAACCTTAACCAACGTTTTCACAAGAATGTATTCCAAAGGAAAAGGCTGTTGCCAATAAATAAACAGATAAACAAAGACCCATCACATATCAAAAGGCTTTAAAATAAGTATTCCTTTTGATCAAGAAATCGACCTCTGGGTCATAACCTGGGGAAATAGTCAAAGATGTTTTCAAGATTTACATCTAGTAGTTAATTTTATGAGAAAGCTGAAAAAATTCCATACAAATTTGAAATTAAAAAAAAAAACAGACTAAGGGTCTGAAAGTTAAAAGTATAATTCAATTTTTGTTTAAATGACAATGTACTGATGAGAAAGTACCATATGAAAATTACCTTAAGTAATTTTATTATATACATTTTTTTCTTTTTCAAATCTTTATATATATTTTCAAGCTTTACTGAAATATAATTGACACATTATATTGTCATTGTATAAGTTTTAGGTATACACATATACACATATAATTATGAAATGATTACCACAATAAGGTTAGTTAGCACTTGCAATGCCTCACATAATTAATATTTTTTTTGGTGTGTGGTCAGAACATTTAAGATTTACTTTCTTAGTAAATTTCAAATACACAAATACAGTACTGTTAACTATAGTCACCACACTATACATTAGATCTGCAGAACTTTTCATCTTATTACTGGATGTTTATACCCTTTGTTTGTCCCAACATCTCTCCTGTTTTCTCACCCCTCCCCCCAGCACATGGCAACCACCATTCTACTCTGCTTCTATGAATTCAGCTCTTTTTTTGGCTTCTACATGTAAGCGAGATCATACAGTATTTGTCTTTCTCTGTCTGACCTACTTTACTTACTACAGTGCACTCAAGGTCCATGCATGTTGTTGTAAAAGGCAGAAGTTCTTTCATTTTTATGGCTGAATAATATTTCATTGTATGTATATACCACATCTTCTTTACCCACTGATGGATACTTAGGTGGTTTTCATGTCTTGGTTATTGTGAATAATGTTGCGATGAACATGGGGGTGTAGATATCTCTTCAAGAGTGTGGTGATTTCATTTATTTGGTTGTATACCCAGAAGTGAAATTGCTGGATTATATGTTAGTTCTATTTTTGTTTTTTTTTTTGAAGAACCTCCATATTGTCTTCCATAGTGTCTGCACCAATTTACATTCCCACCAACACTGTACAAGAGTTCCTTTTTCTCCACATCCTCACTGACATTTGTCATGGCTTGTCTTTTTGATAACAGCCATTTTTTAAAAACTTTATTTATTTATTTATTTATTTTTGGCTGCGTTAGGCCTTCACTGCGGTGCATGGGCCTCTCATTGCAGTGGCTTCTCTTGTTGTGGAGCATGGGCTCTAGGCATGCAGGCTTCAGTAGTTGTGGCTCGCGGGCTCTAGAGCGCAGGCTCAGTAGTTGTGGTTCACGGGCTTAGTTACTCTGCGGTATGTGGGATCTTCCCAGACCAGGACTCGAACCCGTGTCCCCTGCCTTGGCAGGCGATTCTTAACCACTGCACCACCAGGGAAGCCCCAGTCATTTTAACAAATGCGAGGTGATGTTTCATTGTGGTTTTGGTTTGCATTTCTCTGATCATTAGTGATGCTGAACATCTTTTTATCTGTAGGTCTAGGTACATGTGATCTGGCTGGGAAGCTAAGCTCATGGAAAAACTGGCCTGGTGCTAGGTTGGACCAGGAACTTGGTTCCAAATAACCTACCTGGAGCCTAGGTTTGGGGGGCTGCTTTGGTGCTGTGCTGGGCTGAAATCTTAGGCTCATGGGACCCCACCAGGAACCTGGGCCATGCGAGGCACCTGGGACCATGAAAGCCAACCTAGTACTGGGGTAGACTGAGATCCTGGGACTGCAACAAGTCTGCTTGGTGTTGCCGTGGACCTGGTGTGGGATCCCCAATGAGGTCAGGTGCTTACTTCACTCTCCCCCACGGAGGAGGTGTCTCTCTCCATATTGGGCTGTCCAGGCTGTTGGAGGGGTAACAGGGGTGATATGAAACTGTCTTTCCTACCTACTTCAATGCATCTTTTCCTATTTCTGTGCTCCATCTAGATGCTGTAATCTCTCACCTGGAACCCTTAGCTCTTATACAGGTATTTTCATGCATGGATAGTTGTCCAAATTGATGTTTCTGAGAGGGGATGAGCTCTACAAATTCTCATACTGCCATCTCGCTGATGTCATTCCTCTACCTGTATTTTCTTCTTAGTTATGTATTTAAATTTTAGCAATGGAACTTCCCTTTGTGATTGCAGGAGTCATACAGCATAATGCTAAGAATAATTATAATGTGAATAAAAAAGCATTTTGACTTTAATTTGAACTTCAAATTTATGAAATAGGATTATAGCAGCTGCCTCTATGGATGGAAAAAAAACCCAATGAAACAAAAATGTTATTAGCAGTTATCTCTAGATAATATTTTGGACGGTGGTTTTTAAATTTCTTACAATACAAGTATTTTTCTTGTAATAAGAAAGAAAAGCAGGAAAGAGTAAAAATTCTTAACTAAGCTCAGGTGTTTATATAAATGCTTATGAGATCTTTTGCTAATTTTTTATGAGGGAAAATCGATTTATAGCCAAATTATTAGTGCAATCTGTCCAGATTCCTTAAATTTCTTCATTTATACATCTCATCTTATAGCCTACTGAAAACAAAAGAAGTAATAAACTCAGTGGCTGAGAGCAGAGGCTTTAAAGCCAGTTAGATCTGTACCTGAATCTTACTTTTTCCACTTATTACCCAAGTTGCTTCAATGTTCTGACCTCAGTATCCACATCCATAAAACAGTGATAATAATTTCTATCTCTTAAGATCATTATGGGAATGAAAATCTATATGGACGTTATATCTACTTTACATTCACTGTAGGAATATAAAGTTTAAAGAAAATAATTTGTTAGAAAATTAATTTAAAGAAAAATATTAAACAAATTATTTAAAGTTTTTATTTTATACAGATATATGTAAAATCATGAAAGTAGAATGCAAGTAGCTGAAACGGGAGAACAGTGCTCTAAAATGATGAATAGACGTTTGAGGAAGCTCTGGCTCACGTAACATCCAACATGCATTACAACAGCGGTCCCCCACATTTTTGGCAGCAGGGACCGGTTCTGTGGAAGACAAGTTTTTCATGGACAGTGGTGGGGGAGCGTTGTGGGGGGGAGATGTTTCAGGCGGTAATGAGAGCGATGGGGAGCGGCAGATGAAGCTTTGCTCACTTGCCGGCCACTCACCTCCTGCTGTGAGGCCTGGTTCCTAACAGGCTGTGGACCAGTACAGGTCCATGGTCCAGGGGTTGGGGGCCCCTGCATTACAAGGTGCTATGTTTCTGGAAAAATCACGCCCTTGTTCAACTGCTGGCGAGTAGTAATAGGATGTCTTATTCTGGGAAGCCACAATCTAACACAGAGGCTATTATGTTGTGATCCATGGATGCCCCTAGTGGTCTGTGAGATCATATACACACTTTAAATGTCTTAATAGGCAGGTCTTTCTTGGCATGAGAATCAACAGCCTTCATCAACATTTCCAAAAGAAATGAGACCCTTAAAATATTAAGAAGCACAGAATTAAAATCTCCAATATTAATCACTCCCAATGTCCCTTATGCTGTCTACTTCTTTATTTGCTGCTCTTATCTGTGATTTCCAAGCGTTGCAAATATGAGCTGGCTGCTTGAAAGACCACTAGAAATTAGTAGGAACAAGTACGTTCCCTCTTTTTCTCATCCTTCGTAATGAGCAAACCCATATGTGGTCGGGATGAAAAATAAAATTGACTTGGCTAGGGTAAGAACACACGAATAATAATTTAGTATAAAACACGTCTTGTGCACTTGCTGCTGGAGATGTGGATAGGCATCAAGAAAATAGAATGGCATATTTTAAAACATAAATGTTATATGGTGGTACAGCCTAGGATCAGAATATTGAAATGAATTCTTCTGTTATCCCTTGTCTTTATAATTCAAGACTGAAGTCTGATCTCAGTCATAAGCCTGATCTAATTCTTCTAGCCTTTACTAACATCACTTTTCTGAATTCCCATTCCTGGAATGATAGGTAGTTTTCTGGCCAACTCCAATCAGTTGTTTGGCTGCTTGGGAGGATTTGGAGGACCCATTAGGGCTCAGCTGGAAAGAGACACTCGATGATGAGCAGGGTGTGCTGTGGGCTCTGACTGGAGACTGGCTGGCCTTCGGCAAGACCAGCACTAAGGAAACAACACAGGGCTTACAGCAGAAAAACACCACAAGGATTTTAAAAACACTAATCAGGACCTGGTGGAATTCCAGAGTTCCACACTGAATTTACATCCAGCTAGGTATGAATATCAAGCAGGGTTATGATGACCTTGGTTACTTTTACCTTGGGCATAAAAGTATTAGCAACTGCACTGCTTAGTTACTATAATCTTGAGCCATAAACTTATAAGTCACTAGAACCATAGAAACGATCAGTCAGATAAATTTTTCTCAAATTCCATTATCCAGATGAGGATACATAAATAAAACTAGCTACTGCTAACAAGCAGTTCTAAGCTGGTACAACAGGTAGCATGGAAACATTTTGGATGACAGTAGAGAAATAAAACGGGCTTTTTCTCTCTGCCATTTTAAGTAGATGACAAGTACTATGCTTATTTATTCTTCAAGTAACCTTGCAAGTGCGATAGTACTATTATTATTATCTTTATTTACAACTGAGAAAATATGTTCAAAAGATTGTGCCCAAAAGTAGATGACAGTTGAACCCAGGTCAATCTCTGCTATAGCCCATGCATTTAATCTCGACAGTATCTAACTTCAAAAGCCATTGTTCAATTATCCATACTCTCTGCAGATTCTTTTTGCGAATAAGAGGAGGTCAGCTAACAGCTGACCAGGGTAACTGTTAAACGCACATTCAGATATCTGATATAAGAGCAAATGAAGAGGGAAGTCTATTTTTCAGCAGGAAAAAACACAGAAATATATACCCTCTAGTTTCTTAACTAAAACAATTCTGATAGCGAGGAAATATGGTCCCCTTCTCTTGTTATTATGTACGGCGAACTCAAATATAAAACACTATACTGCAATATTACTTAAGAGCACTGGGTTGGGAGCCAGGGTTCATATCTTTGGCCTGTAATACAAAGTGTGTGAAATTTAAAAATCTGTTGTTTAGTTCCTGCATCTGACGAAATATAGATGTAATGAATTGTTATAATCATTTCACATAACTAGACTGTCTCAGATTGTTGTGAGAATTAAAATAATACCTGGCATGGAGTAAGCATCACTGAAGTGTTAACTATGATCATAGTTATGATAATAGTAATTACTCATATTCCAGTCCAACCTAAAGTACCAACAATTTAGTTCTGTTTCAATACTTCAGCAGTTCTTTTTAGAATCCTCTACCATGTGCACTTGCTTATGATTAAAAACCCTAACATTTAAAAACATCCTTTCTCACATAAAGCACTTAAGATAAAGTGACAAGCAAAAGAGATGCCTCCCTGCCCTCATAAAATTTTCAGCTGCTCAGAGAATGTAGGAATTGAGATAAATAAATACTTTGGAGTATTATGAATGTTTTGAAAGACAAAATATAGCTGTGATGGAGAGTATAATTGGGGTGTTGGGGGTCAGGAAAGGCTCCCTGAGGAGGTGGGATTTAAGTTGAAACCTGGAGGATGAGGAAACTAAGTGAGCAGAAGTCACTCAAACAGAATAAAAGGCATGTGTGCAAAGCTAGGAGGAAGAGAGAATGAGAGCTAAGCATTCATTATGGTTAGAGAGGACAGAGAAGGAGAATGAAGTAGGGATTGTAAAAACTGACAAAAGGTGAAAACTACAGACCTTGTTTGGCATTTTAGGAAGGAGGGATTATATTATGAGGGTCATGAAAAGTCACTGAAGAGTTTTAAGCAAGGGAGTGACAATCTATTTGTTACCAATAGAAAGCTAGAATTTAGCCTATGCTCATTATCACAGACCCAAAAAGAACTGAAAGGAATTTAAATGTTTGCTTAAGTCTCTCTCAAAAAAAAATGCTGATGGGAGATTAAATTGAATAGAGTACAGAAGATCCTAGCATTCGGTTTTACCATCTATCTTTCCTAAATCAAAGGCATTCCAGCACAACTGCTACTTTTTCCTTTTCTCATGCCCTTTTCAAAATTGCTCCTGTATCTCCATTTTCAGAACCACTCCAGGTTTTCTCTCTGTCCCTCTCCTTTCATTCTACAGATCCTTTTCAAGATGAGCCTGGAGATACATAGACCAAATTCCCCTTCATGGAAGTGCTTGCCGACAAGTTGGGGGAGTGTAGTCAGTGGGCAGTCTTCAGCTGTAGGCTCTTTCGGGGGATTCCTCAGCTTTAGAGAGCAATCTCTTCTTCCCAGCCCTCACCTTTCCCAGGGCAGCTCACATCTGGTTTTTGAGAGAAGTGAGGATATAAAAGACCTGCCCCAGACATTTCAGCCCAAAGTGGGATAACTCTGTCCATATATACCCTAGAGATTCATCCCAGTGGCATTCCTTGAGGCTTTGTCAGACCTGCATGGATTTAGTTTTCTCTCTTTGCCCAATCCTGCTTTCTCCCCTTTCCTTTCATGGTTTTGACCAAATAAACCTCTCACACTAGACATGGAATCTAGAGAACACAGTCTGCAAGACTTTGCGTGTCTATTTTCCTCTTCAGGAGAAAGCTCTGTCAATTCACATAGAAATGAACCCAGTTTTCCAAACTGAATTTCCTTTATTTCTCTCTGCACATTGCTCTGATCAAAAAGAAGAAAGTCTTGTAACTTGAGCAACAAAAAACACCTCTCTCATTAGTTCATGGAGTTAACTTATACAGGGCAGTTAGAAAGGTATAGTGATCCTGTGAATTTTCATATATTAATTTTTTGGTTCATGTCACTCTTAGAATCTGTGAATGGTTTCTTCCATGATGTTGTTCTCAGTCACTGAGGTTTCTGGAGCTGGCAGAAAGGCATCAGATCTACTACACTCTGCATCAGAAAGACTACCTGTTGTCTGCCCATGGAGGCAAATCTACTTTTGTCCTCATGAATCTTGGGCATTTGTGATGCACCATCATAGAACTGAGAGATAAAAATGGAGAGAGTTGAGAGAAGAAAGAGAAGGACACTGCGAGGTCAATCCACATAACCAGGAATGGGAGGAGGGTGGGGCCGGTATGTTTATTGTTTGGTGAAACTGCTGGGTGGTGGAAGATGTCAGTGGTGAATAAAAGGAACAGAGTCAGTTTGAGTATGAGGGAGTTGGGAAGAAAGAATGGAATATTTGAGAAATATTGCTGGAAGTTATGAACTGAATTTCCTTTTATGTATACTGAGAGGTAGGAAAGAGATTGTGGTTTCTTTTTATATTGGTTTTTTGTGTTTGGACTAGAAGAGACCACCAGTATCAGGATTACGTGGACAGCATTAAACCTGATTCTACGGCCTCAGCTCTACAATTGATGGATGGAATTTGGAGCTAGATCTCCAATGTCTTCACTTTTAACAAACATCCTAGGTATTTCTAGGGCACATGATCTACACATCACAATACCCAAAGCACTGCCCTAGTCTAGAAGCCAATCTTCAAATAGGGGAAGTTGTCCCCTGAGGATACACAGACTTGTAGGGGATATATAGGCATGTATGATTTTGAGAAAATACATATCCAGATACTCACCTTCTGAATGTAGACCTTTGGTAAAGGTGATCTTTCTGAAAAGGTCTGTTGACTAACACTTTTCCATAACTACCTCTGCTTTAAGTGCTTCTCCCTCTGAGGTGGGAGAGCCGAGTTCAGGACATTGGCTCACCAGAGATCTCCCGCCTCCACGTAATATCAAATGGCAAAAGCTCTCCCAGACATCTTCATCTCAACGCTAAGACCCAGCTCCACTCAACGACCAGCAAGCTACAGTGCTAGACACTCTATGCCAAACAACTAGCAAGACAGGAACACAACCCCACCCATTAGCAGAGAGGCTGCCTAAAATCATAAAAAGGTCACAGACACCCCAAAACACACCAGCGGACGTGGTCCTGCCCAACAGAAAGACAAAAACCAGCCTCATCCACCAGAACACAGGCACCAGTCCCCTCAACAGGAAGCCTACACAAGCCACTGAACCAACCGTACCCACTGGGAGCAGACACCAAAAACAATGGGAAATATGAACCTGAAGTCTGAGAAACAGAGACCCCAAACACAGTAAGTTAAGCAAAATGAGAAGACAGAAAAATACAAAGCAGAGGAAGGAGCAAGGTAAAAATCCACCTGAACAAACAAATGAAGAGGAAATAGGCAGTCTACCTGAAAAAGAATTCAGAGTAATGATAGTAAAGGTGATCCAAAATCTTGCAAATACAATGGAGAAAATACAAGAAACTTTTAACAAGGACCTAGAAGAACTAAAGAGCAAACAAACAAGGATGAATAACACAATAAATGAAATTAAAAATAGCAGAATAACTGAGGAAGAAGAACGGATAAGTGACCTGGAAGATAAAATAGTGTAAATAACTACCACAGAGCAGAATAAACAAAAAAGAATGTAAAGAAATGAGGAAAATCTCAGAGACCTCTGAGACAACATTAGATGCACCAACATTTGAATTACAGGGGTCCCAGAAGAAGAAGAGAAAAAAAAAGGGACTGAGAAAATATTTGAAGAGATTATAGCTGAAAAATTCCCTAATATGGGTAAGGAAATAGTCAATCAAGTCCAGGAAGTGCAGAGAGTCACATACAGGATAAATCCAAGGAGAAACATGCCAAAACACATATTAATAAAACTATCAAAAATTAAATACAAAGAAAAAATATTAAAAGCAGCAAGGGAAAAGCAACAATTAACATACAAGGGAATCCCCATAAGGTTAACAGCTGATCTTTCAGAAGAAACTCTGCAAGCCAGAAGGGAGTGGCAGGACATATTTAAAGTGATGAAAGCGAAAAACCTACAACCAAGATTACTGTGCCCATCAAGGATCACATTCAGATTCAATGGAGAAATTAAAACCTTTACAGACAAGCAAAAGCAAAGAGAATTCAGCACCACCAAACCAGCTCTACAACAAATGCTAAAGGAACTTCTCTAGGCAGGAAACAGAAGAGAAGGAAAAGACTTACAATAACAAACCCAAAACAACTAAGAAAATGGTAATAGGAACGTACGTATCGATAACTACCTTAAATGTAAATGGATTAAATGCTCCAACCAAAAGACACAGACTGGCTGAAGGGATACAAAAACAAGACCGTATACATGCTGTCTACAACAGACCCACTTCAGACCTAGGGATACATACAAACTGAAAGTGAGGTGATGGAAAAAGATATTCCATGCAAATGGAAATCAAAAGAAAGCTGAAGTAGCAATTCTCATATCAGACAAAATAGACTTTAAAATAAAGACTTGTTACAAGAGACAAGGAAGGACACTACATAATGATCAAGGGATGGGTCCTTGCCACAGCAATCACAGCAAATTCTATAAGAATGGATTTGAGGACACGGGGAGGGGGAAGGGTAAGCTGGGACGAAGTGAGAGAGTGGCATGGACATATATACACTACCAGATGTAAAATGGATAGCTAGTGGGAAGCAGCTGCATAGCACAGGGAGATCAGCTCAGTGCTATGTGACCACCTAGAGGGGTGGGATAGGGAGGGTGTGAGGGAGATGCAAGAGAGAGGAGATATGGGGATGTATGTATATGCATAGCTGATTCACTTTGTTATACAGAAGAAACTAACACACCATTGTAAAGCAATTATACCCCAATAAAGATGTTAAAAAATTTAAAAACTAAAACGTGAAAAAAAAAATCTTAGGTGACAACTTATATGTTAAGATTTAAATAATTTAAAAAGCTATTTTAGTGAATACATGTATATATGTGTGTATGTGCCTAGTCACATACATATCAATACTAGTAATTTTCCTCCATCATGAAATAGTCCGAGTTAAGCAGTCCAGACTAGCAAAACCATCTGCAGACATTGATTTCTTGAAATCAAGTTTGCTCCAGCATCCCCTATGACTTTGCCCTCATCTGCCCAGTGTAGATGGGTCCTTGCCACATTCAGAGGAAGAAGGGACAACTATTATCTACAGGCCTTGGCCCAATCATATCAGCCCATAATCTATTGGCAAACACTGGCCACTTAAGTGCAAGAAGGGCTGGGAAATGTAGTTGCTAGGTAAGTTGCTACATCTCAGGTACAAATTCAAGTCAACAGAAGAAAGAACAGATTTGAAAAGACATCTTGAAGCCGTTCCACATGAAGTGAATTTACTAATAAATTTTTATGGGATAATCATTACTTTGCCCAGTGTATTTTAATACCTTACTAAATTCTGTTTATTAGTGCTTTGCTTTTGTGTTTCTCAATATGTTATCTGACATTGCCATATAACTTTTCTCTCTCATGCCATGCTTATCTAGTTTTCATATAAAGACTATTATAATTTCACAAATGAACTAGAATACTCTTTTTTATTGTAACTGGAAAAGATTGTTAATTTTTTAAAAGATGAACATGATTTAGAAGATGATCACCTATAAAACCTCTGGACATAGACTTGATTTGTTTTTCAATATTCTTGAATTGTTTTTAAACAAATAATTCTATTGCTTTAATTAAAATGGGTCTACTTTGGGTTTTCTACTTCTGAAGTAAGTTTTGGTAAATTATAAAATTTTCTAGGAAATTAAGCATTTTGTTAAAATTTTAAATGCATTAGAATAACGTTAATTTTTGATCATATTTGCTTGTGATTCTTTACATGTTTGTTTTAACAAAGACCCTGCAGCTGGCCTGCTCTACAGAACGAGTTGCTCTTCACCTTTGTCTGTAGGACTCAGTAAATGCAATGATGCCACAAGTGTAGGTGGTAACTGTGTATGCTCTATAGACCCTCTGGCAAGTTCTAATAAGAAAAACACAGTACACACTGGTAAGTATTGAGGCAAAGTCATGAGTTCTGCAAATTTCTATTTTCCTTTTGCAAAAAAAAAAAAAGCTTCTGGTTTGCTCTTGGACTTTGATAGTGTGAACCTGTAACTGTGGAACATCACGTGACTCTGCAATCTGAGCTGCCTATCATAATCAATAAGCCATAAGGCAGAAATTCACAGCAGCACGGTAACACCCAGTTGAAGTGGAATATTTAAAATGCAGTTTAATTAGGTCCTTAGGGCATGAGTAGTTGCATGGGCCTGTGGTTCAGATCTACTTGCCGCCAATAGGGCTCTGGTTTAATATCTGTCAATAAGAGACACTCCCATGAGACCCACATGACAACAGAAAAGGGGGAGCCTCCTTCTCCAGCCATAAAGGTCAGATACACAGTCTTGTAGATATTCTCCAGTGAAGTACCCTCCTTAGAGCTGTACACAGCTGAGCTTATCAGTAGCAGTTTCATTTGACTCCTGAAACCCCACAGAAAATCTGTAATAAGAAATAGTAAAAAATATTCAAAATAGTCTGGATGTTTTCAGGAGTTGATTATTTCTATTCTTATAATTGTTCTCATTAAATGCAGCTATAGGCACAACAATAGCTCACTGATGGAGTTACAACTCTTTAGCATCATGGGTGTCAATAATTTTCTTAACCCGGGGTGGAGGTGAGCTTATTGCCCATTCTTGAACACAGCTATGACTTCTATTTTGGCAGAGTGGGATCTTAGGAGATCACTTTTACATTTCAATATCCTTTTAGGGAGTTCCTGGCATGATCTGCAGCAACAGAATTCACTGACCACAGGTCATTCTATTTTGTATCAACATGCAGTGGCCACAAGCAAGAGCAGCCAGTGTTCTAAGCAGGAGTGAATGGCCACATGCATGCCTTGGCTGCAGCACCGGCACAAGGAGTATGTGAGTTGCTTTGCTGGTTCCTGGAGCCCAAGTATACTAGCAACAAAGAGAGCTGATCGGTTAACTCTTTCTATCTGTGGCTGTCTGGCCTGACACAGGGAAACCATAGCTCCAGATCTCACAAAGAAATATTTGGAAATCACTGCCCAAGACAATATCTACTGGGTACCTGAACTGGGGTGTAACGTAGATCTTAGTATGGGACAACCATGTTGGCCCCATATGCATACAGAGCAGAAAAAGAAAAGTTGGCAACAGAGAGAAAAGAATAAAGCAAACGTAGAGAGGAAAGTAGAGAAGAGACATGATAATGATCAGAGAGAGAGGCTGCAAAGTTGCAGGTGACTTTCCAGTTCTAATCCCAGCCATAATTAAGATATGACAGAACTTCCTTGCCTTGAAGTCCATATGCTAACAGCTGAATTCTTCTAATAAGTGTATTTTTTTTCCCTAGCTTAATCTAGTTTGAAGAGGTATTTCACACTTGCCCCAAGTTATCCCACGCCTAAGACACATGCCAAACAACTGAGGGAAGAACATTTAAATCTACTGAGGAAGAATGAAAGAGGCCTCTTCAAACTACTGCTAAAAAGTCTGGAATTCTAAACCAACAGCACCCCTCTAATTAGGACACTGAAACATCATATATTCTAAGGCTTTCACTATACAGACAAGGAAACTCTCTGTATGGTCACATTTTATGCAATTCAATAACTATTTCAAAAAGGAATATTCTTGCTCTAGATGAAAAGAAAGAACCCACACCTCAACATGGAACAGTATAAAATGGAAGTCACTGCTCAGTGCAGTCTGGTATTATTCTGATTCTGTTTACAACTGATGATGATTTATATTTGGGAGAGATATTTTTCCTTAAATATGCTTGTGTTTCTCACATGCTGTCTCAGCAATTTTAGGTATCTAATTACTTGCATGTATTCATTCTGAAGACAGGAGCCTTAGGTTAAAACCCACCTTGTGAATCTCAAATCTAGTTGCCATGGTAACAGTGTTCATTTTCCACCAACTCTGCACTCTTAGCTAACTTGAGTATCATGGATTTCTTTCTGATGCCAAAGCACTGTGACAGATCATTACGGAATTTTTATGTATATTATAGTACAGCCTTTAATTTCTTTTCAAAAATTGTTTAACAGGCTGTATCTTATATTATGCATTAAATAACCCCAAATTCTCCTATTCATTTGGAAAATGTTATAAATATTGAACTTTGATTTTGGTGTAGGCTGACATTAATCATTTTATGCTTTAAAACTCCTCATTTTGGCCTCGTGAAGAATTCAAAGAAAATTTAAATTCCAAGAACACAGCTTTATTTCATAGGATAATATTCTTAATGTTTATAAATTGCCTGTAAGATCCCAGCGGTGGAAAATATGTTCATATTCTTTGAATCATTCTAAGTAACTAGAACACTGCTTCCATACATACTGACTGAAACCGGATGTGTCGTATCTCGAGGCAATACTGATGAAAACCCATACGACATCCTCTCAGTTCCAAAGTCTCTCTCCTCACTACTTGCTTTAGTGGCTTAAAATTCCCATTATGACCTGCACCCCTTGGAAAGACATCAAGTTTCAAGGAAGACAAAGACATAGCAAGTGTGAGTAAAACTTTAATTTAATTCCAATCCATCATCAGCATAATACTAATACTCTCTACTATTTTCTGAGCATTACAGTGATAGCGTTCTACCTACCTACCATCCAAAGCATTTTACCTAAGTTGTTCCATATGACCCTTCAGAGCAACTGCATTTTATGCAAGAGGACAGTAAGGTATAGGGGGGTGGAGTAACTTAACTGAAGGCATGTAACTATAAACTATTCAAACTCAAGTATGCTAAACGGTTTCCATTAGTGAGGATATTTCTGGCTACAAGCAGCTAAAAATCCAGATTTGCCCTCCAATCCCAGGGCTAGGACAAGGATGGGATTAGAAAAGCACCTAGAGCACAAGTTTTTTAAGGCACACAGTCTCAAGTCCTCACTCTAGTTCCAGCTCTGTCCCATCCTTCCCATCCTGCTCTCTGCCCCGGGAGGCTGACTTGCATGGACCACATCAGAGCTCCTTTTCCCTCTAACTTTCCAACGGATTGAGGTTTTACTACTGGATTTTAGCAGAAAATCAGAAAAAAAATAAGGAGAGAGACCTATCTTTAAAGTAGCCTTGGTCTCTTTCCTCTACAAATTTCCTTTACAATTTCCCTACAAATTATAACTGTTTATCATACCATATTGCATAAGGGCCACAGAATAAAATGTGTTTTAAGAGGGCTGGTAGAAATACGTGTTTTGAAAAAACAATAGTATATAGATACTGAAATCTCTTATGATATGCCTCAAAAAATACTATAAATATTACTAATATTGTCTTTAGTTACTTATGCAACATTTATTCAGTAATTATTTTCTGAGACTCTAAATGGCTTTCCATTCTGTTTAATATAAAATTCCCAATCCTAAAGTGACTTATAAGGTCCTCTACAATATGATGCCTGACTGCAAATTGAGGCTCTTCCCTGTGACTTCTCTTCAATTGTTTTCAGTCCAGGCATTCTTAGTACCTCCAGACTGCTTAATACTCTCAAGAATGCTAAGCTTTCTCTTGACTCTGGGCTCTTTACACAATCCTTTTGCCTAGAATTCTCTCCCTCAACATGTATTCTTACTGAACAGTTTCTACTACCTTAGAGAGATGTCATTTCTTTCAGAGGAAGCTATTCCCAACTCTCCAATAACTGTTAAATCCAACTAGGGTTTTGGGGTTTTTCAATGGTAGATATGATTGAATCTATTCAACAGCCACCCTCCCCTTTCTTTCTAATTAAGACAGCCATGTTTTGTTGTGGATACCTATCATGATCTATCTAATCTAATCACAGAAGTGCTAGTCCCCTTTATCAGTTGCCAAACTAATGAGACATAAAGGAAAAATTAGCTGGAAATGACAAAAAAGATATCCTTCCTAGTTTCCAGCTGTGAATGTAATTACAGTTGTGATGTTTATTCAAAGCTGAGGTGTCATCTTAAAACCATGAAAGGAAAATCACAGTTACACCGAGGGAGGCAGAACAGAAAGACCAAAGGAGACTGGGTCACTGATGACACTCTGTGCCAAAAACTAATCTTGACACCACCTATTTCTGAATTTCTTCTCAAGTAAACAGTAAATATCCTTAGGAATTAAGCTAGTGTCAATTTGACGTCTCATTGTTTGCAGCTAGAAAAAAAAGTCCTAATTCATAATCTCTCCAATATCAATCAATCTGTACTTTCTTTTACATAAACCACTTTGTACGTCTAACCCCATAAGTACAAGTATCACAAGATTATGGAGGATTTTCAGTGATTAGCACAGGACATAGAACATGGCTCATGCTAAATAAATATTTGTTGAATGATAGTGTAGTGGTGAAGAGAATAGATTCTGGAATTAGACTCTTTGGGTTTGAGTTCTGGTTCTACCTCTTAAGGGCTGTGCCACGTGGATTAGTTAGTTTTACCTCAATATGCCTTAACTTTGGCATTGGTAAAACTGAGATATAGTACCTATCTTTTTGTTTTTAGAGAGAGTTAAATGAATGAATAATAGTATTTAGATACTTTTTGGAACATAATAACATTCAATAAATGCCTACTATTATGAGTTGCCAAGTACTGGGCCAGTTGTGGGTCATTTCAAGATTAAGAAGATTAGCACTCTGCCCCAAAGGGCTCATGGTCTAGTAGAGGAAACAGGTATGACACAGTGAGTTATATAGAGGTCCTCATAATGGTTTTATTAATGGGGAGAAGGTACACTGATTTCTGCCCAAGGCCTTTTGAAAAGGCCTCCCAAATACAGGAGAAATGTTATGTTGTAACCAGAATCTCAGCCCATTTTTCTTCTTTGTGCAACTATAGATAAAGAAATAAAAAGAGGTAGAATATCTTGAAAGTTCCATCAGAAACCATGTCACTTAAAAGTCCTATAATTTCCAACTGAAAAATATGAAAAGAAAGATAGAGAGGGTGTAGGGTAAGGTCTGGACAGAGGATTTTACCCTTATTCTTGGCTGCTCCTGTATTTAGCATTTTTCAGCCGGGGAAGAAACTGAGGACATCTTTCTTGAAGATGGTTTAACCTTCTTCAAAAAGACTACAGTGAGAGGTGCCGTATAAACACACAAAAAATAACTCAGACAGCTGAGCCCCTCCAGATCTCAGGGATGTGAGAATGGAAGACTGACTTAGCAAAGCAGAAGGGTGGCGGGAAGAGAAGAAATTCAAGGGCCATCTGTCAGCTGAAAGGTTATAAAAAACGATGTAATAGCAAGACAAGCAACCTGAATCTTGTCTTTTCCTTTGGTTGATTATCTGAATGTGGCTTTAAATTTGGAGGTAAGAGCTGATATATCTCATTTATCTGAGTACTTCTAAAACCAAACATTTACTCTGAAAACAATTAGGACCAAAAGTGTCTAACTGAGCTGCCTTTGTATTTTGTCTCTGCTGCATTGTACAGATACTACTATGGGAGCTGTACCCTACAAATTGTAAGATAATTATTCATATAAATAATTTTTAAGACAGTATGTTCATCTCATGATTGATTATCCAGAAAAATTAAGGTGTGGGAAATGTCCTAGTCAGTGTTATCCACATCTCTACGAATCATTTCTTTTATTTATTAAAGACAATGCTATCTCTCATGGGCTTTCTCCCACCAGGTCCCTTCCATCAGGGTGTATGATACCCTGTACATGTACATGTCTGTACACACATGTACAACCTTTCCACATACTTGCTTCTCAGTTCCATTACCTCCTCCTCTCCAGTATTTTCTCAACTCCTCCATGATCCATGTCCATGAATATACCCTGAGTCTTGTCATCCCTGAAGCCACTCTACTTCCCAAATCATTAATTCTAATAGCCTATTGTAGGTCTTTTCAGCTTGATTAATCCACCACTGCCTCCATTTTCAGTTTGTATTTTAAATGTTCTCTAATCAATAACATTAATTTCATTGTACCTCTGTACTTTCAACATCATCGAAAAAAACCCTTGGGAAACAAGCCAAAAAACCCACAATAAACAACAACATGTCTTCTATTTTCTGTACTCTGATGTTATGGACTGTATCATTTCCCCTCCAAATTCATATGGTGAAGCCTTAACCCTAATATGATTGCATTTAGAGATAGAGCTTTTAGGAGGTAATTAGGGTTAAATGAGGTTATAAGCATGGGGTCCTTATCCAATAGGACTGGCATAAGAAGAGGAAGAGAGACATTCTCTCCACGTGCATACATTGAGGAAAGGCCATGTAAACGCACAGTGAGAAGGTGGCTGTCTGAAAGCTAGGACGAAAGATATCACCAGAGTTCGATCACACTGGCATTCTGATCTCTGACTTCCAGCCTCCAGAACTGTGAGAAAATGAATTTCTGTTGCTTAAGCCACCCAGTTTATGGTATTTTTTTAATGGCAGCTCCATCTGACTAATATACCTGGGTCATTAAGCATTCCTGGAAAAAAAATCATACCACAAATTTGATTAGTATGACTCATTACAAACTAAAAACTACTAATGTATACCTCTTATCAGTAAGTTCTTCTGTGATCCACAATGAATGAATTAAACGCTGCCCATTCTACTCAAACATCTATATCCATTTTTCCCTCTCTGTTGGATTTGTTGTATAATGGCTCCAATGAATGTCCTCTCTGTAATTTTGAGGATCTTTCCCACTCGGAATCTGGAGGTGGGCATGCAACTTGCTTTGGCCAATGGGGTAGTAGCATACTTGATGCAAACAGAGGCTTGCAAAAGGATATATATGGAGTTTTTGTTTTTATATTAGACTGCTTGGGTTGCTATAACAAAATACCATAGACTGAGTGGCTTAAACAAAAGAAATTTTATTTTCTCACAGTACTAGAGGCTGGAAGTCTGAAAGCAGGGTGCCAGCATGATCAGGTTCTGGTGAAGGCTCTCTTCCTGGCTTGCAGACAGCCACCTTCTTGCTGTGCCTTCACACAGTGAAGAAAGAGTGAAGAAGTTCTCTGATATCTTTTCTTATAAGGACACTATAATCCTATGATATCATAGTCTATCCTTATGACCTCATTTAACCTTAATTATGTCTATAATCTGCAAAGATAGTCACACTGGGGGTTAGGAATCCAACATACAAATTCCAGGAGGGTTGGGGGGACACATACATTTAGTCCATAACAATATGCTTTCCTGGAATGCTGCTACCACCATTAGAACAGCCTGGACCAACCTTCTGTAGGACGAGAGAACATGGAGGGGAAATGAGTTGTCTCAGCTAAAGTCATCCTAGATCAACTAGCCTGCAGCCAACCTGGCAACTGACTGCAGCCACATGATCAAGTCCAGACAAAATCAATGGGACCTAACCAGATCAGCTACGTTCCATAGACTCATGTAGAATAATAAATGGTTGCCATTTTAAGCCCCAAAGATTTGAGATTGTTTGTTACTCGGCAATAGCTATCTGATAATACACCATCACTCTCAAAAAAATCACATATCCTTCTACACAGAGAATGTAGAAGCCATCAGACAGGAAATTTTCTTTTTGATCCCATACTTACAAATTACTGAAAATGAATCTGGCATCTCTCCTGAACTTTTCCTCCTACAAAAAAGAAAGTGTCTCTTGTATCTAAAGCAAATCATTCCATCTGCACTCTGGATTTCTGTATCTTCCTGCTTTCCTTACTTGCTACTCACTCATCAACTTATTGCAGTTTGGCTTCGTTTTCAGCCCCTAAGCCACAGGGCCCTTACAAAGATCACTGAGGAACTGCTACTCTACTTTTCAGTTCTCATTTTCTTTACTCTCAGAACTTCAACATAGTGGAAAATTTCTACCATCTTGAAAAACTCTTCCCTGTGTATCACAATACCATCCTTTCATATTCATCTTCCTACTTCTATGTATATTCCTTCAATCTCTTTTCCTGGATCTTCCTCTTCCATCAGGCTTTTTAATTCTGGAATTCCTGAAGGCTTAGTCTGAAGATTTCGACTTTAATCACTCAGTATTCTGCCCTTCTGTGAGCTTTTCTCCTTCTGTCACTTCATGTTGACTACCTGTGCATTTATATATCCCAGTCCCCTTCTCTATGCTCTAGATCATGGAACTCCAGAAGGCTACTTATATTGTCACTTGGATACCTTAAAGACATCCTGAACTCAATATGTACACATCTCTCCTTAACATTTTCTCCATTTTGCCACAGAAATATGGCATTCTTCCACTGTCACCCAGCTCAGTAAATTACCATGTATACACAGTTGTGCTAACCTGAATCATGGTATCACTCACAATTCTTTCTCCTTCCTCCCATTTCCATCCCTTCTCCCAGTAAATACAATAAATAGCTCACAGACATTGTCGTAATTCTCCAGAATCCCTTGCTGTATAATTTTTGGCACCCTCCATCTCTCTGCAGTGCTCAATACAATTTTACTTAAATGTGCATGTCTTTCCACTATAATACTAAATCCATTTAAGGGGTGGGTGAGAGTTAATCTTATTCATTACTATTCATAAATCTATATTATTCAATATCTCCTGCACTTAGTACACTACCTCGAAATTCATAAATATTCAGTAAATAAATATTGAAAGAATAAAGGAATATGAATTTGAAGATTTTAATACTCATTTGAACATTCCAATCAACTAAAAATTGCTTTACATCCTCTCATGGAAAATAGAATTTATGAGTATTTGAACATATAAGTCAAAAGTTATTAATATGGGTTTATTTACATGTCCACGCATGGAATACAGAAACCTGTGTGGTTAAGAATCACTGCAAAAGAACTGCTTGTCTAAATAAGATTCTATGAGCCGCTCAAGATGGTGGAGTAGAAGGACACGCGCTCACCCCTTCTTGCGAAAGCACTGGAATCACAACTAACTGCAGAGCACCCATCGATGGAAAAATGTTGGAATCTACCAAAAAAGATACCCAAAGACAAAGGAGAGGCCACAGCAAGATGGCAGGAGGGGTGCAATCGCAATAGCATCAAATCCAAAACCTGCCAGGTGGTGACCCACAAACCGGAAAACAATTATACCACAGAAGTTCTCCCACCAGAGTGAATGTTCTGAGCCCCACACTGGGCTTCCCAGCCTGAGGGTGCAGCAACAGGAGGAGGAGTCCTCAGAGAATCCAGTTTTGAAGGTCAGCAGGATTTGACTGCAGGACTTCCACAGGACTGGGGGAAACAGAATCTCTACTCTTGGAGGGCACATAAAGTCTCATGCATACCAGGACCCAGAGGAAAAAAGCAGTGGCCCCATAAGAGACTGGTCCAGACCTACCTGCTAGTATTGGAGGGTCTCCTGCAGAGGTGGGGGGTGGCTGTGGCTCACTGCAGGGACCAAGACACTGGCAGCAGAAGTTCTGGGAAGTACTCCTTGGTGTGAGCCCTCCCCAAGGCCACCATTAGCCCCACTAAACAGCCTGTATGCTCCAGTGCAGGGTTGCCTCAGGCCAAACAACCAACAAGGAGGGAACCCAGCCCCACCCATCAGCAGACAAGTGGAATAAAGTTTTACTGAGCATGGCCATGCCCAACTAGAGGGACAAGACCCAGCTCTATCTACCACCAGTCCCTCCCATCAGGAAGCTTGCACAAGCCTCTTAGACAGCCTCATCACCAGAGGACAGACAGCAGAAGCAAGAAGAACTACAATCTTGCAGCCTGGGGAAAGAAAACCACAATCAGAGAAAGTTAGACAGAATGAAGAGGCAGAGTATTATATCCCAGATGAAGGAACAAGATAAAACTCCAGAAAAACAACTAAGTGAAGTGAAAAGAGGCAACCTTCTGGAAAAAGAATTCAGAATAATAATAGTGAAGACGATCGAGGATCTCAGAGAAAGAATGGAGGCAGGATTGGGAAGATGCAAGAAATGATCAACAAAGACCTATAAGAACTAAAGAACAAAGAAACAGAGGTGAACAACGTAATAACTGAAATGAAAAATATGCTAGAAGGAATCAATAGCAGAATATCTGAGGGAAAAGAATGGATAAGAGATCTGGAAGACACAATGGGGGAAATCACTGCTGCAGAACAGAATAAAGAAAAAAAATGAAAAAAAAAATGAAGACAGTCTAAGAGACCTCTGGGACGACATTAAATGCACCAACATTCTCATAATAGGGGTCCGAGAAGGAAAAGAGAGAGAGAAAGCACTTGAGAAAATATTTGAAGGGATAATAGCTAAAATCTTCCCTAACATGGGAAAGGAAACAGTCACCCAAGACCAGGAAACGCAGAGAGTCCCAGGCAGGATAAACCCAAGGAGGAACATTCCAAGACACACAGTAATCAAATTGACAAAAATTAAAGGCAAAGAAAAATTATTAAAAGCAACAAGGGAAAAGCAACAAATAACACACAAGGGAACTCCCATAAGGGTATCAGCTGATTTCTTAGCAGAAACTCTGGAAGCCAGAAGGGAGGGGTATGATATATTTAAAGTCATGAAAGGGAAGAACCTACAACCAAGAATACTCTAACCAGGAAGGCTCTCATTCAAATCTGATAGAGAAATCAAAAGCTTTACAGAAAAGCAAAAGCTAAGAGAATTCAGCACCACCAGACCAGCTTTGCAACAAATGCTAAAGGAGCTCCTCTAGGTGGGGAAGAGACCAGCAACTTAAAACAACTTTGTACACATATAGAATGCTATATCAAAAATCATGGAAATAGCAAACACAAAAACTACAATATATACACAAAAACACAAAAAACACAAAAAGAAAAGCAACCCAAACAATACACTAAAGACGGTTACCAAACCACAAGAGAAAATAACAAAAGAGGAAGAGAAGAAAAAAGACGTACAAAAACAAATGCAAAACAATTAAGAAAATGGTAATAGGAAAATACATATCGTTGATTACCTTAAATGTGAATGGATTAAATGCTCCAACCGAAAGGCACAGACTGGCTGGATGGATACAAAAACAAGACCCATATATATGGGGTCTACGAGAGACCCACTTCAGACCTAGAGACACCTACAGAATGAAAGTGAGGGGATGGAAGCAGGTATTCCATGCAAACGGAAATGAAAAGAAAGCTGGAGTAGCGATACTCATATAAGACAAAACAGACTTTAAAATAAAGATTGTTACAAGAGAAAAAGAAGAACACTACATAATGATCAAGGGATCAATCCAAGAAGAAAATATAACAATTGTAAATATATATGCACCCAACATAGGAGCACCTGAATATATAAGGCAAATACTAACAGCCCTAAAAGAAGAAATCGATTGATTTTTACAGAGCATTCCATCCAAAAGCAACAGAATACACATTCATCTCAAGTGCACATGGAACATTCTCCAGGATGGACCACATCATGGGCCATAAAGTGAGCCTCAGTAAATTTCAGGAAATTGAAATCGCATCAAGCATCTTTTCTGACCACAACGCTATGAGATTAGAAATCAACTACAAGAAAAAAACTGTAAAAACACAAACACATGGAGTCTAAACAATATGCTACTAAACAACGAATGGATCACTGAAGAAATCAAAAAGGAAATCGAAAAATACCTAGAGACAAATGAAAAGGAAAGCACAATGGTCCAAAACCTATGGGATACAGCAAAAGCAGTACTAAGTGGAAAGTTTAGAGCAATACAAACTTACCTTAGGAAACAAGAAAAATCTCAAATAAACAGCCTAACCTTACACCTAAAGCAACTAGAGAGAGAAGAACAAACAAAACCTAAAGTGAGGAGAAAGAAAGAAATCATAAAGAGCAGAAATAAATGAAACAGAGACAAACAAAACAATAGCAAAGATCAATGAAACTGTAAGATGGTTCTTTGAAAAGATAAACAACTATACTACAAAGCTACAGTAATCAAAACAGTATGGTACTGGCACAAAAAAAGAAATATAGATCAATGGAACAGGATAGAAAGCCCAGAGATGCACCCACACACATATGGTCACCTTATCTTTGACAAAGGAGGCAAAATATACAATGGAGAAAAGACAGCCTCTTCAATAAGTGGTGTTGGGAAAACTGGACAGCTACATGTAAAAGAATGAAATTAGAACGCTTCCTAACATCATATACAAAAATAAACTCAAAATGGATTAAAGACCTAAATGTAAGGCCAGACACTATCAAACTCTTAGAGGAAAACATAGGCAGAACACTATGACATAAATCACAGCAAGATCCTTTTTGACCCATCTCCTAGAGAAATGGAAATAAAAACAAAAATAAACAAATGAGACCTAATGAAGCTTAAAAGCTTTTGCACAGCAAAGGAAACCTTAAACAAGACGAAAAGACAACCCTCAGAATGGGAGAACATATTTGTAAATGAAGCAACTGACAAAGGGTTAATTCCAAAATTTACAAGCAGCTCATGCAGCTCAATATCAAAAAAACAACCAACCAATTGAAAAATGGGCAGAAGACCTAAATAGACATTTCTCCCAAGAAGACATACATATTGCCAACAAGCAAGTGAAAAGATGCTCAACATCACTAATCATTAGAGAAATGCAAATCAAAACCACAATGAGGTATCACCTCACACCGGTCAGAATGGCCATTATCAAAAAATCTACAAACAATAAATGCTGGAGAGAGCACGGAGAAAAGAGAACCCTCTTGCACTGTTGCTGGGAATGTAAATTGATACAGCCACTATGGAGAACAGTATGGAGGTTCCTTAAAAAACTAAAAATAGAACTACCATATTTCCCAGCAATACCACTACTGGGCATATACCCTGAGAAAACCATAATTCAAAAAGATACAGGTACCACAATGTTCATTGCAGCAGTATTTACAATAGCCAGGACATGGAAGCAACCGAAATGTCCATCAACAGATGAATGGATAAAGAAGATGTGGCACATAAATACAATGGAATATTACTCAGCCATAAAAAGAAACGAAACTGAGTTATTTTTAATGAGGTGGACGGACCTAGAGTCTGTCATACAGAGTGAAGCAAGTCAGAAAGAGAAAAACAAATACCATATGCTAACGCACGTATATGGAATCTAAAAATACAGTAATGATGAACCTAGTGGCAGGGCAGGAATAAAGACGCAGATGTAGAGAATGGTTGAGGACACAGGGTGGGAAGGGGAAGCTGGGACAAAGTGAGAGAGTGGCATGGACATATATACACTACCAAATGTAAAACAGACACCTAGTGGGAAGCAGCCACATAGCACAGGGAAGATCAGCTTGGTGCTTTGTGACCACCTAGAGGGGTGGGATAGGGAGGGTGGGAGGGATGCTCAAGAGGGAGGGGATATGGGGATATATGTATACATATAGCTGAATCACTTTGTTGTACAGCAGAAACTAACACAACATTGTAAAGCAATTATGCTTTGATAAAGATATATAAAAAAAATCTTACTGCACAGGGTTGTTGTGAAGATAAAATAGGCTAATGCACATGAAGTACTTGGCAGAGTACCTTAGTAAGCACTCATCAATAACTATTAATATTATGAAAGATTGCACAATATTATTCAATTAATTAGTCTACCTAGGAATCAAGTTTATGTATAAGCTGATGCTACATAGAAACAGAAATGTATCTCTCATGGAAAAGAAGTAAACCAAATAATAACTAACTATGAAAAAAAAAGATAAAATTGACAAACCTTTAGCCAGACTTATCAGGAAGTAAAGGGAGAGGACTCAAATCAATAAAATTAGAAACAATAAAAGAGAAGTTACAACTGACACAGCAGAAATACAAAGGATCATTAGAGACTACTGCAAACAAGCATATGCCAATAAAATGGACAAACTGGAAGAAATGGACAAATTCTTAGAAATGTACACTCTCCCAAGACTAAACCAGGAAGAAATAGAAAATATGAACAGACCAATCACATGCACTGAACTTGAAACTGTGATTAAAAAACTCCCAACAAACAAAAGTCCAGGACCTGATAGTTTCACAGGTGAATTCTATCATTTAGAGAAGAGCTAACACCTATCCTTCTGAAACTATTCCAAAAAATTTCGGAGGAAGGAAAACTTCCAAACTCATTCTATGAGGCCACCAGCACCCTGATACCAGAACCAGACAAAAATATCACAAAAAAAGAAAATCACAGACCAATATCACTGATAAACATAGATCCAAAAATCCTCAGTAAAATACCAGCAATCCGAATCCAACAATACAGTAAGAAGATCATACACCATGATCAAGTGGGATTTATCCCAGGGATGCAAGGATTTTTCAATACCTGTAAATCAATCAGTGTGATACACCACATCAACAAACTGAAGAATAAAAACCATATGTTCATCTCATAGATGCAGAAAAAGCTTTTGACAAAAGTCAACACCCATTTATGATAAAAACTCTCCAGAAAGTGGGCATAGAGGGAAATTACCTCAACATAATAAAGGCCAAATATGACAAACGTACACCTAACATCATACTCAATGGTCAAAACCTGAAAGCATTTCCTCTAAGATCAGGAACAAGACAAGTATGTCCACTCTCACCATTTTTATTCAACAGTTTTGCAAGTCCTAGGTATGGCAATCAGAGAAGAAAAAGACTCCAAATTGGAAAAGAAGAAGTAAAACTATCAGTGTCTGCAGATGACATGATACTATACATAGAAAATCCTTAAGATGATACCAGAAAACTACTTGAACTCATCAATGAATTTCGTAAAGTTGCAGGTTACAAAATTAAAACACAGAAATCTGTTTCATTTCTATGCACAAACAATGAAAGATCAGAAAGACATATTCAAGAAACAACCCCATTTACCATCATATCAAAAGGAATAAAATACCTAGGAATAAACCTACCAAAGGAGACAGAAGATTGGTATTCCAAAAACTGTAAGATGCTGATGAAAGAAATCGAAGACGACACAGATCGAAAGACATACCATGTTCTTGGATTGGAAGAATCCATATTGTCAAAATGACTATACTACCCAAGGCAGTCTACAGATTCAATGTAATCCCTATCAAATTATCAATGGCATTTTTCACAGAACTAGAACAAAATATCTTAAAATTTGTATGGAGACACAAAAGACCCTGAATAGCCAAAGGAATCTTGAGAAAGAAAAACGAAGTTGAAGGAGTCAGGCTCCCTGACTTCAGACTATAGTACAAAGCTGTAGTCATCAAAACAGTATGGTACTGGCACAAAAACAGACATATAGATCAATGGAACAGGATAGAAAGCCCAGAAATGAACCCACGCACCTATGGTCAATTAATCTCTATGACAAAGGAGGCAAGGCTATACAATGTTGGAAAGACAGTCTCTTCAACAAATGGTGCTGGGCAATCTGGACAGCTACTCTTTAAAAAAAATGAAATTAGAACATTCTTTAACACCAGACCCAAAAATAAGCTCAAATGGATTAAAGACCTAAATGTGAGATGGGACACTATAAAACTCTTAGAGGAGAACATAGGCAGGGCACTCTTTATTATTTTTCTTTTGGCTGTGTTGGGTCTTCGTTTCTGTGCGAGGGCTTTCTCCAGTTGCGGCAAGCGGGGGCCACTCTTCATCGTGGTGCGCGGGCCTCTCACTTATCGTGGCCTCTCTTGTTGCGGAGCACAAGCTCCAGACGCGCAGGCTCAGGAGTTGTGGCTCACGGGCCTAGTTGCTCCGTGGCATGTGGGATCTTCCCAGACCAGGGCTCGAACCCGTGTCCCTTGCATTGGCAGGCAGATTCTCAACCTCTGCGCCACCAGGGAAGCCCGGCAGGGCACTCTTTGACATAAATCACAGCAATATTTTTTTCAATCTGTCTCTCAGAGTAATGGAAAGAAAAACAAAAATAAACAAATGGGACCTAATTAAATTCAAAAGTTTTTGCACAGCAAAGGAAACCACACACAAAATGAAAAGACAACCCACAGACTGGGAGAAAATATTTGCAAATGACGTGACCGACATGGGATTAGTCTCCAAAATTTACAAACAGGGCATGCAGCTTAAACAACCCATTCAAAAAACGGGCAGAGACCGAAATAAACATTTCTCCAAAGAAGACATACAGATGGCCAAGAGGCACATGAAAAGATGTTCAACATCAGCAGTTATTAGAGACATGCTATCACCTCACACCAGTCAAAATGGGTATCATCAAAAAATCCACAAACGATATACGCTGGAGAGGGTGTGGAGAGAAGGGAACCCTCCTACACTGTTGGTGGGAATGTAAATTGGTACAGACACTACGGAGAACAGTATGGAGGTTCCTTAAAAAACTGAAAACAGAGCTACCTTATGTTTCTGCAATCCCACTCCTGGGCATACATCCAGAGAAAAACATGGTCTGAAAGGATACATGCACCCTAATGTTCATCGCAGCACTCTTTACAATAGCCAAGACATGGAAGCAACCTAAAGGTCCATCGACAGATGAATTGATAAAGAAGATGTGGTACATATATACAATGGAATATTACTCAGCCATTAAAAAGAATGAAATAATGTCATCTGCAGCAACATGGATGGACCTAGAGATTGTTATACTGAGTGAAGTAAGTCAGACAGAAAAAGATATGATATCGCTTATAAGCAGAATCTAAAAAGAAACAATACACATGACCTTACTTACAAAACAGAAACAGACTCACAGACTTAGAGAACGAACTTATGGTTACCAGGGGGAAGGGTGGGGGAAGGGATAGTTGGGGAATTTGGGATTGACATGTACACACTGCTATATTTAAAATGGATAACCAACAAGGATGTACTGTATAGCACAGGGAACTCTGCTCAATATTATGTAAGAACATAAATGGGAAAAGAATTTGAAAAATAATAGATACATGTATAATTGAATCACTTTCCTGTACACCTGAAACTATCACAACATTGTTAATCAACGATACTCCAAAATAAAATAAAGAGTTAAAAAAATTCTATGAGAGGACTGCAAGAGTTGGTTATAGGGTGAAACTATTGGGTACTTTACAATCAATTTTAATAGGAAAGAGAAAATACAGAATGCTATAGTAGGAGAAAAAAAATAGATGGGCTTTGGAGGCTGACATTCAAGTGCTAGATTCACCATTTATTAACGTAACCTTGAATGATTTAATCTCTAATAGCCTCTTTTGTTCACATACAGAAAAATATTTGAAGCTTAACTACACAGTAGAATCATTTGTTTAATTAAAAAAAAAATAGAGACACTGTCTCAAACCAGAGCTTATGAAATGAGAAATAGGATTTTTATGCATGTTTTAAAACCTCATGGGCTGACGAACCTAGTTGCAGGACAGGAATAAAGAATAGACATAGAGAATGGACTTGAGGAAACGGGGTGGGAGGGAGAAGCTGGAGGCAAGCGAGAGTAGCATCGACATATACACACTACTGAATGTGAAATAGATAGCTAGTGGGAAGCAGCAGCACAGCACAGGGAGATCAGCTCGGTGTTTTGCGATGACCTAGAGGGGTGGGATAGGGAGGATGGGAGGGAGGTTCAAGAGGGAGGGGATATGGGGACATATGTATGCATATGGCTGATTCACTTTGGTATACTATAGAAACCAACACAGTATTGTGAAGCAATTATACTCCAATAAAAATCTATTAAAAACAAAATACAAAAAACCTCATGGGCTAATGTGTTGCTCAGCTGAAACTGAAAGAAATGGATGTAGAAAAGGAGAATAACAATACTTTGCTCACAGGATTCTTTGAAGCAACAAGTAAGATAATGTGGACAACTCCCTGGAGGGGGTCAAGAAATGGTAGTTTCCTGTCCTTTCACCCTTTCTCAGGATACCAGGAACAGTAAGCAAAATACTTTTAGAACAGTAATGTGAAATAAAAATTCTGGATTCAAATTCTATCTCTGTCCCTTACTAGCTGAAAGACTGTGGGCAAGTCATGTAATTTCTTTAAGTCTCAGTTTTCTACAAGTTTAAGAAGAATAAAATTAATATGTTTAATCAGTCAGATGATAGATACCCAATATTCATGAAGAAATAAATAAACCATTTAATCAGATAATCAATTCATCCAATATTTTTTGAGCAATTTTAAACGCTTGGTACTCTTCTAGGAATTGTAGATATAAAGAGAGGAAGGAAAAAAAATGAACATGGTTCCTACCCTTATGATATATAAGATTTTAAAAAAAGAAGAAATAGAAAAATAAATAATAAACAAATTGTGATACATACCATAAAGTAAATACAAGTGGTTGAAACAGAAAATAATGGTGAAGGGGGACTTAGCTGAGATAAAGAGAATCATCAAGAATGGCCACGTTGGGAAAATTATTTTTGCTATGTGATCAAGATAAGAGACAGAAGAAAGTACAGTGTGATAAGGTGAAAAACAGGGCTTTGGGCTCCAATTATTTTTTTTAGTTGAAAGCCTAGAAAATGAGAAGGACTCAAACAATGGACGGATTCAAATGTTTTGCCTTTTGTTAACCCTGATGCAATCAAGGTAACTAACTGCCTTAGCCAAATTTGAGAAGAGAAGCAGATTTTCCCCTTTCAAGCAATAAGTATGCCAATATCACCCACTGGTTTTTGATTTTCACCTTTTAATAAGAATGCCTTAGATTCTTTCATCATCTGTGGTATCCGGAGACCTCTCACCTTGTGTTCATTTTATTCACCAAATGGAAATCAACAACATTGAGTGGCATCCAACTAATCTCTGGGAAGAATAATATTGTGAATTCTGTCACAAAAGCTACAGATGCCAAGATTTTCTAGAAAACTGGGTTGATTATGTCCAGGCAAAATTACCCAGGTCACAGTCCTGTCCATGTTCTCTAAAATGTTTTTTCTAATAGCAAGGATCACATACCTACACATTTATGCAAGTAAACGTTTTCATTGTTTCATTGATCCTTGTCCCTATTGATTGTTTCACCAAAGGAGATAAGGGAGGTCTTTAAAAGAAGGGACTGTTCTTCAATCTCACCAGTTCTTCTCCATGCTAACAGGAAAAGAAGGAATCTGGAATTCATCTTGGAAGCTTTCAGGACATCTTTTTCTGATTAGTGGAGAGACAGCACTTAAGAAAGCAGTCTCTGTAGATGCTGCATCCTTGCTACAGGCAGACAGCACGCCTTTGTTATGTCACCCTGCTCTGGGGAGAAGACTGAAGAACAGCCTCATTTACAGGACAAATGTGTGTAGACACTGCTCTATCTCAAGAGCTGAAAAATCTCCAGATGTTATTTCAATATTCAATCAAACTTAAGGCATTAAATATAAATCCACATTATCATAACAAAATTATTAAAACTGTTAGGTCTGTAGCTTCTATTAAACCCAAAAGGAATGCTCCCAGGATTGACACATGTCCGTAAGGTATGGTTTGTTTCTTGGTTCATTAGTTCATTCATTTAGTCATTCAAGAAATATGTATTTTTGTGTCTCCTGTGTGTCAGGCACTATGCTACACACTAGGGTTGCACCACTGAGTGATGCAGATGTGTTGAATGTCCTGGAGGAATTTAAAAAGCTAACTGCAGGGGGAGCCAGTTATATGAAACAAACAATTCAATGAAATATGTGATTATGGATTCTTTCAGTCCTTTGAAGAAACAAAGGATTTTTGAGAGATTAACCTTCTGAGGGCAAGGACTGGCTATCAGAAAAATCATTCTCTACAGAAAGGGCATTTAAACACTTCCATGGGGGATCAGTAGAAACTTGCTAGGAAAAAATGAGTAGTGATGAGGACAAGGGAGGGGGGCTTTACAGGCTAACTGAATGGCCTGCTTTGTGCAGATGTCCGTGCGGAGAGAGAAGGAACCTTGGCAAGACTAAAACTTGAAAGACATCCTGTGTAGTTGATGCTTGGTGATTAAGTAAATGATTGATCATTGAAGGTATGGTAAAAAATTTGTACCTCACCCTAAGGGTAGTCGGAAGCCACCAAACATTTGTAAGCAGAGAAGCTACATATTTTGAAAACAGTTACATATTTTAAGGGATGATCACTCTGAGTGTTAAGGGAAGAGTAAATGTGGGTACGAGACCTGTGCTGAAAAAAAAAATTACTTAAAAAAAATTAAGTGCAGGATTTACACTTAACCGTGTGGTAAAAGGTCTCCTGCTCAAGTCAGATAATTTAGCTTAGACTCCAGGCTCTCCCATTATACAAGGTGTAAAAAAAAATCTTAGTAAGTTTTTAAATAACACTAAGAAATAGGGCATTTATTCTGGAAACTTTTAATAAACGCAAGTCTCCAATCTTAATCCCAAACAGGTCATTCACATAACAAATATGTATCACTTTTGAAACGACAAACACAGATTTCGCCTGATTTGCTGGCCGTGTATTTATACCAGTGCTTCTCAAAGTGGGTTCCCAGACCACCAACGTCAGCATCAAGTGGGAACCAGTTAGACATGAAAACTCTCAGGCCCCCTTCCAGACCTACTGAATGAAGCCCTACAACTGGCTCTGATACAGGCTTCAGTTTGAGAACTGCTGAAGTTTGAGAATAATCAACTTGTATAAATGGTGTTCACAAGCAAATATTGTTGAGTTTTCCAAGGGACGGTTGGTTACAGTCTATGAATTAGTATACTTTAAACATTCATAGGAATCAATGTTGGAGGGACTTCATGTCTACTTAATATGATTCATGCTAACACAAATAACAAATGTTGGTAAGGAAGAAAGGGAACCCTCGTACACTGTCGGTAGGAATGTAAATTGGTGCAGCCACTGTGGAAAAACATATGGAGGTTCAAAAAACTAAAACAGAACTACCATATGACCAAGCAATTCCACTCCTGGGTGTGTGTATATATATATATATATATATGTATATATATATACATACATATATATATATATGTATATATATATATACACATATATATATATATATATATATAAAACCCACAGAAACACTAATTTGAAAAGATATATGCACCTCAATCCCAAGGCCTAATGCAGCATTATTTACATTGCCAAGACATGGAAGCAACCTAAGTGTCCATCAACAGATAAACAGATAAAGAAGATGTGGAGGATATATACAATGGAATACTACTCAGCCAAAAAAGAGAATGAAATTTTGCCATTTGCAACAATATGGATGGACTTAGAGGGTATTATGCTAAGTGAAATAAGTCAGACAGAGAAAGACAAATACTGTATGATGTTACATGTGGAATCTAAAAAATACAACAAACTAGTGAATATAACATGAAAGAAGCAAACTCACAGATATAGAGAACAAACTGGTGATTACCAGTGGGGAGAGAGAAGGAGGGAGGGAAAATATAGTGGTAGGGGAGTAAGAGGTACAAACTACTAGGTATAAAATAAGCTACAAGGATATATTGTACAACACAGGGAATATAGCCAATATTTTATATAACTACAAATGGAGTATTACCTTTAAAAATTATGAATCACTATATTGTACACCTGTAACATATATTGTACAACTATACTTCAATAATAGAAATGTGTGTGTGTGTCTGTGTCTGTGTGTATATGTATGTGTGTAAATAAATAAAATGACTCATCCTACTGATTGCAAACTGAAGCCCAGAGAGGGTAAAAGTCTTGCTCTGGTCACACAGTGTTTGAAGGAAAAGACTTTGAGATGAGACAAATCTGAGTTTGAGTTTTTGTCTGTCACTCATCAAGAGTGTGACCTTGGACAAGTTTTTTAACTTTTCTGGACTCAGCTTCTTCACTAAAAAATAAGGATAATAAGAGTATTTATTCCATATTGGTGCTGTGAGGATTACACAAAATGACACTGGTGAAGCATTTCACCCAGTGACTGGCACACAGTAAGTACTCAATAAATGGTAGCAATTCTTTGGTTCAAAGAAATTTTCCCCCTGACGTTTTGGGGTTTCTCTGAGTGGACTGTCTTATAAATGAATGTGTACAATTATTGGAGCCATGATTCTACTCTTTCTAAGAAAATCTATGGTTTTGAGAAGGCCATATTTTTGCCTTTGGAGACCTTACCAAATACAATATGAAAGCTATTAAAATACACCTCCATCCCACATCAAATCTATTTTCTGCTCTGAAAATTTGAAACGATTTTTGTTATTTTTACTTTTGAATTTGCTTAGCGCTGAGAAACTCATTTCATTTATGGTTGACTGATTTTTTTTAGCAATTATTGCACAAGCCTGGGGGATCATTCACTGTGAGAAATTGAACCTGCAAGTTGCTTTAAAATGTAGTGAAAACTTTATAAGTACTAAATCTAGAAGTTAATGAGGTTGACATAATAATATGTTTACTTAAACGTTTATTAATTTTTATATCATGGCTTAAATTTCAAGTCGATAATTTTGTCTGTTTGTTTTTCAGGTCTCAGATATTTTCCTAGGTCCTAAACATCCTCTTTTTTGCCTAATGACTAAAATGACCCTGTGTCTGGGTCTGCTATAGATAGTTCTTGCTGTTAGTCCATAATTGGTGGGAACAGCATCTCACATATGTTTATTTGATTTATTTGTTTATTTATTATTTTAAACTTATATACATATATATTTGACCCTTGAACAACACATGGGTTAGGGGTGCCAACCCCTGCACAGTTGAAAGTCCACGTATAACTTTGTAGTCAGCCCTCTGTATCTGTGGTTCCACATCCATGGATTCAACCAACCTTGGATCATGTAGTACTGTGGTATGTATTTTTTGAAAAAGTTCCAAGTACAAGTGGATATAGTTCAAACCAGTGTTGTTCAAGGAGGTTTAACGGTATTTGATGTGGTATATTTACACAGTGGAATATTACTCAGCCATAAAAAAGAAAGAAATGATACCATTTGCAGCAACATGGATGGACCTAGAGATTATCATACTGAGTGAAGTAAGCCAGACAGAGAAAGATAAATATCATACAATAACTCTTATATGTAAAATCTAAAAAAAAAATGATACAAATGAACTTATATATAAAACAGAAACAGACCCATAGACATAGAAAACAAACTTATGGTTACCAAAGGGGAATGGGAGGGGGATAAATAAGGAGTTTGGGATTAACATATATGCAGTACTATATACAAAATGGATAACCAACAAGGACCTACTGTGTAGCACAGGGAACTGTACTCAACATTTTGTAATAATGTATAAGGGAAGAGAATCTGAAAAAAATAGATATATATGTATGCACAGCTGAATCACTTTGCTGTACACCTGAAACTAACACAACATTGTAAATCAACTATCCTTCAATAAAAAAATATTTTTAAGTAATCAGAACTCTGAAAAAAAAAAAAAGACAACTTTATGTACAGAAAAGTTGCAAGTAGAATATAAGGAACATTTTTTTTTCCCTGAACAATTTAAGATCAAGTTGTCAACCTGACGCCATACCACTCCATCATCCTTTTAGTGTGTATTGACTACAAAGCAGGACATCCCCCTTCATAACCCCACACATCCATCAACCTAGGAAATTAACACTGATACCTTACTACCATAATCCTTAGATCTCATTCAAGTTTTGCCAGTGTCCCAATAACACCACCCTTAGTGGTACAAGAATTCAGTTCAGAATCATGCATTGATTGCCTTTTGTTAGGCATCTTCAGGTCTCTTCAGGCTTCTTTACTTTGCAGTCGATCCCCAATCTTTCATTAACTTTTATGAATTTGTCATTTTGGGCGATTACAGACCAGGTGTTTTCTAGAGTGTCTCTTGATTTGACGCTGTGTGATATTTCCTCTTCATCAGTATTAAGTCTGCCTCTTTGTGAAGATTAGCACAGAAGTGATGCTGTGCTCTTCTCATTGCACTGTATCAAGTAACAAATTTAATTTGCCCCATCACAGATGACGTACGCTTTGTGTATATGACTAAGGTAGTGCCAGGCTTTTCTACTATAAAAGCTATAATTTTTCCACTATAAAAGCACTATAATATTATATTTGTGACTTTTATGTATTTCGTGGGAAGGTACTTTCAAACTCTGTAAATATCCCATTCCTTATTATATTTTGTCTATTAAAACTATAAATTCGGGCTTCCCTGGTGGCGCAGTGGTTGAGAATCTGCCTGCCAATGCAGGGCACACGGGTTCGAGCCCTGGTCTGGGAAGATCCCACATGCCGCGGAGCAACTAGGCTCGTGAGCCACAACTACTGAGCCTGCGCGTCTGGAGCCTGTGCTCCGCAACAAGAGAGGCCGCGATGGTGAGAGGCCCGCGCACCGCGATGAAGAGTGGCCCCCGCTTGCCGCAACTGGAGAAAGCCCTCGCACAGAAACGAAAGCCCAACACAGCCAAAAATTAATTAATTAATTAATTTTAAAAAAAAACTATAAATTCACACTGATACCTCAAATTCCAATTCAACACAACAGAGTTTGTTCCACTTTTCTCCTTTCCATATTTGTACTTCCATTCTCTGACAATGAGAAGCCTGGCTTCCATTATCTTCTACATGTATATCATTTAATCAAATAACCCTGTATATAACCACCCCCATCACTGTCACCACCTCGGACTGGCCTGAATGGTCTCCTGACCCCATTTGGGCACTAAAACTTCATACTGTGTAGAACTCCTACATGGACAGGCTCCTGCCTCTGTTCAGTCTCCAATACCCCACTCTGCCGCAACTACTGGCTTTAAGACCGATTCTGCCTCGTAATAATATTGTAATTCCAGGAATGGAAGAGGAGAAAGAGGGTTGAAGAGAGAAAGGAAAAATAAGAGAAAATGTGTGAAGAAGAGCTGTCTGGCATGTTTGCATTTATATCAACAGGAAGCTTTGTATTCTGGAATTCTGTTACCTCTTTCTCGCTTCCATCCCCCCACAATTAAATCAAAGGTTAGCCTTGTCTACCACCTTGTCAGAAGGTCCTTACTCATGAGAGGCCTATGATATTTAATGTGTATACCAAACAATTATAAACACATATGTACCTACTTAATAATGGTTCTATGTTATTATATTTTATACCTCATTATTCACTGGGGGAAGGACTTAATTATTATAAAGTTACAACTCACTGAGAATACCACATTCAGTTCTAATGTGTTCCAGAGACAATTTGCTACTTCTTATAAAGTGACACATTTTGTGAATGACTTAATTAGATGGATTCAAAATTATCTTCATAAGAAAGTCACTTTCAATTCCTTACGTTACACCTTCTTCAGTGGTAGAGGGTGAGGGACTTTGAGCTGGGGTATCACAAACTGTCATTAAGCTTTTATTAACTTTACAACAACTTGTTATCTCTGTGTTCTCGTAGAAGTATGTCATCTATGTTGTCTCTTGCAGCGAGTTTAAAAGATTGAAACTTTGACAAACGGTCATAAAATATCAATGGTGTACTTAACTTTTGAGCTCATTAACTCACTGTTTATTTTAAATACAGATAAAGTACTGCATTTCTTATAGTTACTGTACTAAATTACATAGCGTTTGTAAATGCTTACCCAGTACATAAGTGGGTAAGTGTTTATCAAACTGGAGTAGTATTTTCATTACTTGCATAATCATTTCACTATTAAAGGTGAAGTGGGGATGTTAGAATTTACGGTTCTTGAATTCTATCTGTATTCGTCTCTGTAGGTCCTTGTTTCCCTATTTGATATAGCTGAGTTTAACAGTGCCAATGCCTTTCTTAAAATACAGTAATAATATAATAAAGTAGAAACCTTTACATATAATACATAAACTATAAAAAATATACATACTCATTCTAAAAATAAAAGGCACTTAAGCTTATAGCCCTTTTGTTAGGAGAAACTTCTCCTTGTCTCTCTTGGATCTGCATGTTATGTGAAGAGGCACTGACACCTTCCACTCCAAACTATTTTTTTAAGGGTATTTGTATAGAAAACAGCACTGAAACATAGAGAAAGTATCTCCTTGTAGAGTAGAGGGCAGATGTATTTCTAGATCAGAATAATAAAAATGCAATCTCACTTTACGGCAAAAGTTGGGAATGTTTGCCAGCAGTGTTTGCCCTCTTGTAAGACTGGTGTTTCCTAAACGTAGTTTCTCAGCAGTGATGCAAACTCACTGGACGTACTGCATCCATTTGGGTCCTCCTCTGCGTCACTCTAAGGGAACTAGGGAGGTACGGACAAAGGGGACTGATGTCAGTATTGAAACTCATACCACCTGCCGTGCCATGAGGAACAGTCTTTCATCTCTGACCTAGGAGTCTTGTGTTTTCTGCCATGAGCTGTAAAAATATGATAGGCTTACTTGTTAGATGGCAAGTAGGGCAAAAGCTCATATTCTGCACAATGATTGACACTTTTTTATATTATTTTTGACCTCTGCCATATTCTCAATTCTCACACTGTGAAATCAGCTTTCTTACACAAAGTCATGGAAAAATATCTTCACTGGCTTTATGATTTTGCTTTTTCAAAGATTCATTTAATGAAGCAAGAATCCAGTTAACAGAGAGGCTATCTGAGGCAATTAGTATGAATCTGTGTGATCCAAGGGGGAAAAATACGTAAATAATGTTAAGGATAGAGAAATTCTTTTTGAGCCAGAATTCTTGTGTCTTCTCTGCATTTTTGGCAGCTTAGCTCTTCCTAATAAACTCTCAATACTGAGATGATCACCTGCCCACTCCAGATGCTCCAAGTGCTTGCGTTAAAGGAACTTCTTGTAGCAAAACAGTCACATTTCTAGGAGACTCAGACTTTCAATAATGGACTCTACAGAGCCCAAGAGCAAACATTCGTCAGTACTCTCAGGTTCATCTTACCTGCAATTAAGAACTGTAGTGTCACCTTCAGAATAAGGTTTCCACTTTCTCACAAGATCAGAGAATTTATAACCCACAATTGCTACTAGAAATCCCATGATTTCTATTGAGTGAAAGGTTTGGATTTAAGGCTGTTTTAATAAAATGTTATATTGATAGCTAGACATAGGTGCTCAAAATATAGATACACTTCATCAACCCAGGACCTTCAATAGACTAACTTCCAGTTTTGATAAATTCCTAATAACATAACTATTCAGTGCCTCTCAGGATACAAGTAAAAAATATAGCTACCCAGTGAATTTTACAAGGGCATGTTCACTGAGAAAGTGGAATTTGATTGCTTTAATGCAGATATAAGATGGCATTTGTTTTCAATGATCTTGATGGCTTACATGTTTTAACTCTCCAAGAGTAAAGTCCCACACCCTTGGCAAGAAGGAGCTCTTTTCAAAATTATATACTGCCCTTGGCTGGGTGTGAGCCAAAATTCATTTAGTGATTTAACAAATTTATATTGAACTCTTTCAGCATGCCTGATGCTGTGCTAAGCCCCGAAGGCTATAGCAGTGTACAAGACGGACTCATACCCTGCTCCCACTGAGTTCCCAGTTGGCTGAACTAACAATTACCAACTCAAAAATTGTAGTTTTGATAAGTGCTATGCATGACAAGAATGTGTGATACAAAATTAGATTGCAGGGTGGTGGAGAGAATTTTTGTCATGTTTCAAAGAGCTCCCATTCCAGAGGTCAGCTGTTGGTAGGTACTGTTCCTTGAGAGGTTACACAGTCACTATGATTCTTCAAAATCAGAAACATGATCACTTCTCTGGTTGCATTTCTTATAATTCTTTTTGACTTTTATCCAAATCTCATCCTACCCAATTCCAGCACAAGTCATATTTAACTATTTATAAAACCTCAGTGATGCCACTGTCACAGACTGAATTCCCTAGAAAGCAGACTCTGAGGTTAAGAGGTTTGTTTGGATCTCTTGGGATTAACACCCGTGCAAGGTAAGGAAAGGAAGCAGGATTGGACAGATGGATAAACTGACCTGCAATGCAATCTTAATGAAGGCTGCAGCTAACCCCATGGAGAGCTCTGAAGATAGGACTGTCCTTCATAATTGCTTTGAGTTGGAGAGTGGTGGTTAGCTCGTTATATTCCCAGTTGATCAGTCACTGCATGCAGTCTGGTCTAGGAAAAAGGTGTGACCTTCAACAAGGCAGTTCCCTCTAATAAAAGCACTTCCTAAGACAGCTGTCTGCTGAGATCTGTCTGCCGGCAGCATTTCTAGCAGCCAGGGGACAAAATTCTTCATTCTCCAAGAATGTGTGTCGTGCATCACAGCATCCACCGTAGCTGTTCTCTCTCTTGTATACAGACTTTCACATGTACTGTTTCCTCTACCTGAAACAGCCTCACACTCTGTTTCTCTTAATATCTTCTACTCCTCACTCAAGTCTTAGCTGAAATGTCTTCCTCTTGAAAGCTGCTCTTGATGGACTCTCCCCCATAGAACTCTTTTCTTCTCTTACTGTAGCCCTTAACACAGTATATTCTAGACGTCTGCTTACTTTCTGTATCCTCTTCAAAATTCTGTGCTACTTGAGGATATAAATTATTCATCATTATATCACCAATGCTTAATATTATGGCTACTATAAGGCAGAGCATCAATAAATATTGGTTGATTAAATGGTTAAGAGAAGGAAGGGAGGAAGGAGAGAAAAGGAGAAATGGAGTATCGGATTTGAAGACAATCAAACCACTCTTTAAATTCCAATTTTCTAACATGCCAGCTGTATGGCTTTGGATAAATTATTTAATATCCCTAATTTTCACTGTCCTTCCTGTGTAAAATGGAAATAATAACTCCCACTACTTAGGGTTGTAATATATCTGTTACAGAATAGATGCCAAATAGATTTTTGGTTCCTTTTCTCCTCCTCTTCCCTGTGAGTGCAAGTATGAAAATATACAAGTTCTAATATTCTCTGAGTCTATACAAAGAATAATGCATTTTGTTCATACCACAGAAAAAATAAAATACTGTCAATTGAGGAATATTAAGAAGTTAATGTGGTAGAGGCCTAATATGTGTGAGGTCTGATATTAATTATAAAGAAGCAAGTATTGGAGTGACAAAATTAGAAGGAAAGTGGGAAAACATTATAATATTGGGTTTTATATAAACTGTGAAGTCTCCTTCCCTGGGTCTGGGTAATACCAGGACATCACCTGACTTTTATGACATGAGGAACACCATGAAGTTTATTAAATAGTATTAGATTTTCAAATCGAACTTTTTTTTTTCTTTTTGCTTGCTTCCCTCACGTGCATGTCACTATGCAGGGGACCTAAAAGGACGTGGCTACTGGATGCAGGTAGGCTCTGGTATCCAGGACAATTTGACTTGTAGTCTCAGTCACAATTCTACCTCTTCAGATTCGGATTTGCCCATGTCAGCCTAGGAACAGCCTTTTCTATGTCCCGTACCTAAGACTTGTCCTGGGACCCCACCATTTCCCAGATTTACACACCTGGATCTCAGCCAGTTTCACTGAATGTCAGGGAAGGACAAAAATAAGTCTCCTGCTTTTCTGGCCTGCAGTTGTTCTGATCCAGCTCTCTTCAGAACAGCTTTCCTAAGGCTCTGTGACCATCCATCCTCTGCACATGCCCAGTCAGAAAGATTAAGGTGGAGCAGCTCTCCAACCAGTGAGGCTGGCTGCGTTCTGGGCTTTGGCCACAACTCATCTCTCTTTTTCCTCAGGGTCCAGGGGGTACTGTGGGCGATGGTAATGAGCTGCTCAAGGAGCCAGATGCAGTTTGAGGTCTGGAAGGTGTCTGTGTGATATCTGTCAGTCTTTTCCTGACCACCCTAGTCTCTAGTGTAATCTCCCTTCCTGCAAACTCATCAATGTTGTCTCTTTAGCTTCCTCTGTATATGGTTATATGTTTCAGTGATAACATTTAATAAGTTGACTACAGAATAAAATAGAAAAATCTTTAGATGGACAATTCAAAGCCTTTAAAATTTGACTTCAATTTACCCTTCAAAGTGTGTCTCGGATCTCAAACCTACCCAGTTCAAGGCAAGATGGCCCTTTATTCTTCACTCTGCCTCAACATCGACTTTACTCTTACTTCCTGACCATCTATTTTTAACACAGTATCAAAGTGACTTTTTAAAAATTATAAGCCATATCATGACTTCCCTCTGCACAAAACCCTCTAATAGTTTCCTTTGTCACTCATAAAAAACAAATTACCTTTATCATAGCTCACGAGGCCCTTAGTCATCAGTCTCCACTCCGAACCCCCTCTCCATGACTTACCTTTCTACCCTCCTTTATTCTATACTAACCACACTGGACTTTTTGTTTTTCTCAATATACCAAATATACTTCCACCTCAGGATCTTTTCATTTACTGTTCTTTTTGCCTGCACTGCTCTTTTCTTTTTTGTTTTTTTTAAAATTTATTTATTTATGTATTTAGTTTTGGCTGTGTTGGGTCTTCGTTGCTGCACATGGGCTTTCTCTAGTTGTGGCGAGTGGGGGCTACACTTCATTGCGGTGCGGTGGAGCACGGGCTCTAGGTGTGCAGGCTTCAGTAGTTGCAGCACACAGGCTCAGTAGTTGCAGCACACGGGCTCAGCAGTTGTGCTGCATGGGCTTAGCTGCTCTGCTGAATGTGGGATCTTCCCAGACCAGGGATTGAACCCGTGTCCCCTGCATTGGCAGGCAGATTCTCAACCACTGCGCCACCAGGGAAGCCCTGCACTGATCTTTTCTTGAATATCTACTTTAGTCTTCATTCATTTCCTCAATTCCTTCTGGTCTCAACTCAAATATCTCTTTGACACAATGGTTTTCATTAACCACCCATTTAAACTATTATGTGCCACCTTGCCCCTCCCCACTTGTCACTTTCAAGTCCCAGGCCCTCTTTTATCTTTCTTGTGACACTTTGTACCATCCTATACAACATGCTTTGTTATTTGTTAAGCATGCATATTGAGTTTCTCTTTAAAACCAAAAGTCTTCGGACCACAGACTTCTTCATTTCTATATTTCCACCTCTAGCACACAACAATATCTTTGGCATAGAGTTGGGCCTTGATGTAATCTTGTGGAGTGATTACATAAATGTCAAATGTTCTCACCTCCTGCTCATCTGCTTAGACTTTTCATTTTCCATGCATGCCACTGCCTCTTCCTTCTTAGCCTGGCCTTTATTTCTAATTTTGTCCAAGTCCCATGTCTTCTGTATAATCTGTAGTAATATTCCTATTCATGGTGAGCTTTCTCTCCTATGAGCCCTTACAGAAAGAGTTTTGAATGTCAAACATATTTGGCAATTATGAAACACAATATTATTATTTTCTTAGAAGAAAAATCTAAGGTCTTTGAATGCAATGACATTCTTTTGTTTTTTTCTGTATCTCAAGTTTTTCCTTTGTCTCTAAAGTTTGTTAATATTTTATTGAATCTGATTAATTTTACATGTTTATAAGATCATTGTCTTAACTAATCTTTCCAAAAACAGTACTTTAGATATTATCAGCCATGGTATATTCTGTTCAGGCAAAATAAATTTGTTTTTTGTTAACACAGGGTATTCGATTTAAGTATAATCAATTAAAATGTGTAGTTATTCTGGTCCTAGATCAGTCCCATTGACAACAGCCTGGAATCTGAAGAACTGGAAGTTTTTCTTAGGTCTGAACCATTTATAATGATGATCTAGGCAAATGAAGTAACTTCTAAATCATTACAGAAAGATTAAATTATAGTCAGCATAATGTTGCTATTGGTATTTTAAAATATTCTAATTCTCTTAAGATGAGTAATAGATGAGTAATCTATCTTAAGATGAGTAATCACTTTCAAACTGGTAGTTACAAGTGAAACTCATGATTCAAGACATGGGGCACCTCCTACTTTTTTCTGGAAGTTTGGACTAAGGGAACTTCCTTATCTGGTTAAGTCTTTACATTAAGATTTTCCAGGTGCTATAGATTGAATGTTTATGTACCTCCAAAATTCATATGTTGAAATCCCAACCCCCAGTGAGCTTAAAGTTGGAGCTGGGGCCTTTGGGAGATGATTAAATCATGAAGGTGGATCTTCATAAATGAGATCAGTGTCCTTATAAAAGACACCCAAGAGAGTTCCCTTGCCCCTTCTGTCATGTGAAAACACAGAAAGAAGACAGCCTTCTATGAACGAGGAAGCAGACATTCATCAGACACAAAATCTGCCAGTGCCTTGATCTTGGACTTCCCAGCCTCCAGAACTGTGAGAAATACATTTTTGTTATTTATAAGCCACCCAGTCTATGGTATTCTGCTATAGCAGCCTGAACTAACACACAGGGCTGTGAAGGTTTTAACCTTTTCTGACAGGCTTTTGAAAATGACAAGTAGGTGAGAGTAGCTGTACCATGGATAATCACTGCCAACTCATTGTAATTTGTATTGTAAATATTCAAGCAATTTCCCCTTTACTGATATATTCTGATCTTGGTGTTGGTCATATCTTAACACAGAAAAAAGACGTCCAGTACACCCAAGACCATCCATGCTCTTAAATAACTGTCTCACATTAATAGGTAAGGGAAGAAGGCACACACAATACTTTACAGCAGATCAAGAGAAAATTAGAAACCATGATTTTCAAAGATGCCAAAGAGTGTTCAATGCCAAAAAGTAGTACAATTCAGAAGAAAGTGGCCAGATACATGTACAATATATTTTTGTTTTATTGATGATTCTCACTGCTGTGCTGATACACCCTCCAACTATATTTTATTGTTTATTAAATAGAAATTGGATGCGATTTATTTTTTAAAAGGCCAATTTCCAGATTGAAAGGCAGTTTTCTCTACAAAGATAGACTGTTTCTTGCCCATAAATGGCAAAAGTTGAGCCATGTTCTCCCAATATAATTCAGAAGTAGAAAACAAAGAATGCTATGTTAGTCAAGCACTAATTATTTTCTATATTGCTTACAACTCATATTTGGAGCTGAATTTAGGTCACATTCGCCCACAAATCTTTCTGGAAAGAAACAAAAAATGGACACCTGATTAAATTTGGCAAAGTGAACATGCCGTTTATCTCATCTCTTTCCTAAGTGACAGAGCATGAGAATGTGTACAAAGGTATATACATCTTCATTAACAGTGCAGAATACAAGACAACAGAAAGTTGGAAATCAATAGAGTAGTGTCTGACTTATTAACAGCAGTTCCAAAAAAACTTCATCTTAAAATAGAAATGGGAAAGGCATTCCTAATTTGCATAAAAGAGCTTAAATGGCTTAGCCATTGATTGCATAAGGTAAGTGGGTTTATAAACAAGAGACTGTTTAAGAAGTAATTTGACTCCCCAGTCCCATGCCCATACCTATGCAACAGGGAGTCAGTTCTCCCACTCTCCAGCAGAATCCTGCCAGCCTTCTGGAAGGGGATATGACGCTCACCGTGCAGGAGACTGGCAGTCTCTTCACTAGGGATTGTCACTTTACTCTCCCACACGCTTTGGATATAAAAACAATCCAAAGAGTCACTGACATTGGAGGTTCTCCAAGGAAATAACCCATTCAGACTAACTTACAATAAAGATGACAGTTGATAAGCATAAAGCGTCTCCTTCCGTAATGGCAGAAATTCCAATGGGCGTTTTAGTGCCCCTACTCTTAAATGTGAGCCAGGTATCACCAGATAGCTGAAGAAAGCATCTAACATGAAAGGCAGACAAAAATAAATAGAAACACACACCAAAGCCAGGAAAGACTCTTAGAAAGTATTTTCATATTTAGGGAAAATAGTTATTAAGTTTGGGAAAAAATATACTCATTTATTGAATAGTTTAGCTGAGAATAGCAGTTTCTTGACCATAATACAAACACTGACAATTGAGGGACAACATAACGTAGTAGTTAAAACATGGCCTCTGGAGCCAAACTCCTTGGGCCTGAAGTTCAATCTTTGAGACTGTAGTTTACTAACAGAACACCACTTATTCTTACTCATCCCCTCTGTGCCTCAGTTTCCCTTCTGTAGAATATACATGAAATAGTACTTACCTCCTAGACTAGGAAATAATGTTGTGAGGATTAAATAAATATTTGTAAAGTTTGTGGAAAATGTCTGACACATAAAAAGCACAAGAAAAATGTCTGTAAGAGATTGACCTAAACAAATGATGTTGACCTAAACAAAATGATGGTGTAACTGTAATACTAAGAATAGAGAAGTAGAAGTGTATGTGTGTATGGTAGAGATGAAGATGGAAAGACAGGGAGCTAAATATTCATTTTCTGCACTGGGAAAGACATCCCTAACTGGAAAAAAACAAGAAGAAGCAACCTACATATGTTATTTCAAAACATAATGGTCTCTCTCACACAAAAAGGAAAAAAATGTTTTTCTAGAGGTCAAAAATGGGGATAGGAGTAGTTGGAGGAATACTAATTCCGAAATAAAAATTTAGAACTATGTGACTTGTTTAAACATAGGCAAGCACAACTTTGATAAATTTACTTAGAAATTATAAATATGTTACATGTATAATATTAAAAAGAAAGTAGCCCTGGCAATGTTTAACCACATATTCTGATATGATTTTTTGTCATTTTAACCATTTGCCTGGAACTTTAGAATCATCTGAATTTTTCCTTGGGCATGAAGCCCTCTTGCTACTTCTAGACCTTGTCTTGACTTTTGGGGCTCTTAGTGGTAGTCATAGCAGCTGTAATATAAACACTTATGGCAAAGTTTTCTACTTTACCATGTGAGTAGTGACTCCTGTGCACTCTCTTGCTGAACTTTAAGGGGTTGGAAACTTCACTGTAGAACAAGTTAATCTATTCCGCATGTATGATATTAAAATAAACAATTCCCTTAGCTGAACAGCAATACATTTCCTACTCACTATTATTTCACTAAACACCATAGCCCATTAGAGGATGGGTGAAATCATGATTACCTACATTTAAAAAGGAAGGAGAACAAAAAGCACAGGAACATTAAAAAGGAATTATGTGACCAAGCATCTGTCTTTAACGCAAGAAGGATATTATGACTCAGATGGTATCAACTATAATCATGTAAATCATATTTGGAGAAAATGTACTCAAATTACCAAAAGGCATTTATTTTATAGAAGATGTGGAACTTGAAGACCCTGAGGAAAGAGAAGATGGTGGAAAAAGTGAAGAAAGCATGTATCTCTCTTGAATAATTTAATTCTTGGAGGCAAGGTATTAGATGGGGTCAGACATCAAAAACCGAAATCTGGAAGAAGTGACGGGAATGTAAATGAGCAAAGCTGTCAAGAGTGGAAGGAGCAGCTGGCCCTCAGCTTCGGCTGACAGTAGCCATGCAGAAACACGGGTCTGGGAAGGACACGTTTCAATTCTTCCCGAGAAGCCAGAAATAAACAGTTTTATGTCAAAAGGGAATTTGAAAATTTTGAACATAATTTAAAGGAGGAAAGGGATGGAGAAAGGGAGGGAAGAAGGGAGGGAGGGAGGGAGGGAGGGAAGGAAGGAAGGAAGGAAGGAACTCTTAAAGAAACTTCCAGCTATTGGATTTTAGCATATCTTCACAGACTTACAAAAGAGCAGGGGTGTATCTTTCTCTACACCTGTTCTTAAGTTCTAGTAATACCATCCCTATCAATAAAGTTAACTTGGCAAGTGGGAATACATATGAATTAGGTCTCCATTTTCTGAAGACATACAGGAAGTTTTCAAGAACAAATTATTTTATATTCAAAATCTAAGAGTTCTAATTATTATTCTTATTATAGCCCAACAGATTAAGACTTACTAGCAGAAATAAATATGAGTTGGGTAATATGTATATTGGCTTTCTGTAGCAGGGAGGGCATTTTGTTTATATTTATTCTTTCCTGGACAAAGCTGGATAGTTAAGCTGATGATTTGAGTACAAAGCATTGTGACTGGAATCTGAAGCCATGTCCAGTGCATTAGCTGCCTGAGACTGCCTTCACTCAACCCATTTATTTTCTTGTTATTACAAACGATTTAATAAGTTCTGGTTTGTTTTAGTATTGTTATAGCTAATTAAAATTGGAAGAAAATAAAAATCTGAATTGAAAAATTTTGTGTAAGAATACTTATAAATGTAACAGAGTACTATAACCTCTACACTTCCGAGTTAAAGGAAACAAAGTCTTACTGAATGGCTGCTGAGTACTCTCCTACTTTCAGAAAGAGGCAGTCATATTTTAACTAGTGCATTAACAAAATAACCCATGTATTTTACCTACAGGCTTGATTCTAATCATTCAGTTTAATTTAAAAATCAGATTTCTTTTTCTATAGTGTATGCTTTTCCCACAGCTACTGACTACTGAAACATTGGAAAATTGATGAATTTTTCTATTATTTGTCTGGCTAATTATTAGTTTCCATTGTTGAGGCATGTAATCCATATTTGAGATGCTCTATTAATAATATAACTTAATAATGGCATTGATATACAATTTTTATTTCCCATGCTCTTTGTTCCCAGATTTACTGTGAACCAACACAGATACTTGCTTCACAGTCACAGGACAGTACCTAATTTATTTTAATGTATAAACAGACTCTGAACCCCATATGAGAAAAGCCTTTATTTTACTCACTGAACACTCAGCACCTGAAAGATAATAGTTCACATATATCTTCATTTAATGAGAGTTTACGGAACACGAGGAAGTGGGGCTTGTTTTCTGGTCATCTAATCACTTTCTTTGATATGTAGATATTTCAAGATACTATAAAACTGATAAGGTCATCTTATAGTTCATATGTATGCATGCGTGTGTGTGTGTGTGTGTGTGTGTGTAGCTGCTTGATCTCTTTGTATTTAATCGTAGTGGTAGTAGACAACTGATACCATTTTAATCATTCTTATGAAAGACTTTCCTATGGGACTGGTGTCAGAATCCTGGTGCTACCTTTGATAATGATAATGATGAGAGAGAGTGAAAAAAAATGCAGCTTCTGACATTCAGAAGTTGGCCTGACACTCACAGCTAGGCCATGTTATTCTATCAGACACAAACATTCTCACAAAATACCACCCTCACACAAGGTTACACTGAAACTATGATAAAATGAGACCACTTAGTAATTTTGTCTAAGCACAATAAAAACAATGTCTATAGACCACCCATAAATAAACACTACTTCTTTACTAGTCACAACCTTTCCTCTTCCTCATCTTCCCTCACTATAGATGATACTTGAGCTATCCAACCATAGAATTGCCCTCCGTTTCTGGCAGCATCCAATCTAGAGAGAACCTGCATTACTTTAGACCTTCCCCCCGTTACCTGACCAAAGCTCAAATCCTATACAGGCTCTTTCTAACACCCTCTTACTGAGACAGTTAGTGCACGGTTCCCCAGGATGTGTATTCTCCCTTGCTGGAAATGAATAATAAGCCCAACTTCCTCAGCTACAGGTATGTTCCTGGAGGTCTCTGGCTACAGGGCACTGATGAGAACAACAGCAAAAACAACAACAAAAATAATCTATTGCTCACTTTACTACAGCCACAATCCTCCTTGCTACCTTGTTTTCTGCCCTTCACGTTTTAAAAATTGAAGTATAGTTAATTTAAAATATTGTGTTAGTTGCAGGTGTACAGCAAAGTGATACAGCTATATTCTTTTTCAGATTTTCTCTTATGCGTTATTACAAAATATTGAGTATATTTCCCTGTGCTATATAGTAGGTCCTGTTGGTGATCTATTTTATATATAATAGTGTGTATCTGTTAATCCCAAATTCCTAATTTATCTCTCACCCCCCCCCCACCCATTTTTCCCCTTTGGTAACATTAAGTTTGTTTCTATGTCTGTGAGTCTATTTCTGTTTTGTATATAAGTTAATTTGGGTTTGTTTGTTTGTCTTGTTTTTTTGTCAGATTATTCATAAGACTTATTTTTTTAATTAATTTTTATTGGAGTATAGTTGATTTACAATGTTGAGGGATTGGGAAATTGGGATTGACATATACACACTACTATATATAAATAGATAACTAATAAGAACCTACTGTATAGCACAGGGAACTCTACTCAATACTCTGTAATGACCTATATGGGAAAAGAATCTCCTTGCTACTTTGAATGCAACTCACACACCCCCCTCCGCAGGACATTTTGTTCTCGCTGTTCCTTCTGCCTGGATAATTATTAACTAGCGACCTGCATTATTCCTCTCCAATTTCTTCCAGATCTACATAAAAGTGATTACTGGATAATAAACTGTTGCAAAACTCAGAGGCTTAAACAGCATTATTTTATTCTCAATCATGTGTGTGTGGATTTTCTGGGGGTCAAACGAACTAGAACAGGCTTGTCTGTGGTTTCTGCTTCAAGCTGTGGGCCCCAGGACTGGAGGGTTGAGCCCATGTACGTTTCATATATATTCATTCTGTAGTGAAGGGACAACAGTTATCTATAAGAAATGTTCTCATGCAAATGGTAGAGCCACAAAACAGTATGCTTCACTGCATAAGCGCATTTCAAGCCTTTGTTTTCTTCATAGCTGCTAACACCCCATTGATCAAAGCAAGTCACATCACCAAGTCTAAAAGAAGCAGGGTAGTGGGCTCCTCCTTTGGTGGCAGGAACTACAAAGTTATATGACATAGGGTGTGGATGTAGGGAAAAGTGAAGAATTGGGACTGGGACCCGTAACTCAATCTACCACAAGATCTTGGCATAAATTTTATCTTTAAAGAGAGAACTTCCTCAATCATTCTCTCTAATGTCACAGCTCCTCCATCCCCACTGCTTCCTTTTATCAAGCTTTATTTTCATTTAAAGTTTCACAATCTGATCTGTGTGTCTGTGTGGGTTTATTACAGAATTTGCCAACCCAGCCCACCCCCATACCCAGCCATGCACACACATGGATGTAAGCGCCAAGGAGGACAGAATTTGGTCTGGCTTGTTAATTGCTGTGTCCTCAGTACTTAGAATGCACCTGGTACTTATTAGACACTACATTACTATTGAGGACTCTGGGATCCTAAAGCCAAGAGGAGGTCTTATGAAGATAGAAATACCTACGGACAGTGACACTTCAATAGGTAGATAATACTATTCCGTTATTGGCCCAAGGTGGAGATCATTGGGAGTCTATAAAAATGGTAATTATTAGCTATATGTAAAATGAGAATATTGCTGTAGGATTATATATTGATGAATTATCATTCAGTTGAAATGTATACTTTAAGATGACAGGAAGAGAAAGGTTTAGTGATACTTATTACTTAAAAGATGGCTTATATTTTATTTACACAGACTGTTTCCAATTTAGAAATTATAATACAGAAGCAACAAGGATTGACCTAAATCCAACGGAGGACTAAAATAGTAAAATGAACACAATTTTCAAAAGAACTATCTAAGAACTTTACTTTAGATAAGGTTCAGTTTATACTGGTTTTCTCATAATGCCCAACTATCTTTCTCTTCTTTTTTTAAAATCTATTTATTTATTTGTTTATTTGTTTGTTTGTTTTTGGCTGCATTGGGTCTTTGTTGCTGCACGTGGGCTTTTCTCTAGTTGCGGTGAGCAGGGGCTACTCTTCGTTGTGGTGCACGGGCTTGTCATTGTAGTGGCTTCTCTTGTTGTGGAGCACGGGCTCTAGGCGTGCGGGTTTCAGTAGTTGTGGTTCGCGGGCTCTAGAATGCAGGCTCAGTAGTTGTGGCACACGGGCTTAGCTGCTCCATGGCATGTGGAATCTTCCGGGACCAGGGCTCGAACCCATGTCCGCTGCATTGGCAGACGGATTCCTAATCACTGCACCACCAGGGAAGTCCTATCTTTCTCTTCTTAATGACTATTAGGGCCATTTGTTTCTGGACATTTCACTGAAAAATAATGATGACTCATAACACTCACACGTACTGAAATATCAACATGTGTGATGAATCTGACAATGAATGACATCTTTTTTTCTTAAATTTGTTGAAATATTTTTCTTAATACAGACAAAATATAGGCCTAGCTACACTAAAGAAGTTTCACTAATATTTAGCAGTCAAGCTTAAAAATTATAAATTGACTATTAAACCTTTAATTATATAAAAGAGGAAAACAACTATAATAAAGATGAAAAATTTATTTTTAAAAAAATCTAATTTGTGTTAAATCTGAGTCAATATTAAAACTATTTTGGGATTGGCATTTTGCTATTTCAGAGATGAAACTACATGCATTTCAAGAAAAAAATGCTTGAATGCTTAGAGATGGCATTTTAATTTTGTCTGCACAGTGCTAAACATTCACATATTTGAAGATATATTCACAGGATGAAAATAAATAAATAACACAGATAAACATATTTTTTTTCCATTTTAAAATCAAGATTTCTTGGCACCAATAAAGATTTTGGATTGTGCAAGTTTCTGAAATATAGGATCAGAGTTAGAAGGGTTTTAAAAGTCAATTTACTGAGCAATGTCAACAACTCCATTACAGAATACCTCTCAGATGCTCATCCATCCTCTAATTGCGTACAGTGCAAGGACAATGAACTCACTATTTCCCAAGACACTCCATGCTAATATTGATAATCCCATTTATAGAAAAAGTCTTTCTATGCTATTCCCCTGGAAAATGAAAAATAATACATAAATTGCAACAAATTTTCCTCTATTTTTTATAACTGCAAAAATCAAGACTAGGTTTTTTTCCCATATTGGCCATTACAGAGTACTGAGTAGAGTTCCCTGTGCTATACAGCAGGTTCTTATTAGTTTAGTTATCTATTTTGTATATAGTAGTGTGTATATGTCAATCCCAACCTTCCAATTTATACCTCTTTATCCCCTGGTAACCATAAGTTTGTTCTCTCTTTTTTTTTTTTAATGGGTGTATAGTTGTTTTACAATGTTGTGTTAGTTTCTACTGTACAGTGAAGTATAAATCAACTATATTCCAATAAAATTTTTAAAAAAGAATAAATAATAAATGAAGACTAGTGTTCCAAAAGTTGAACCTTCTCAAGTCCCCTCAATTCATTTGATTGCAAATATCTGCAAAATCTTTCTTCCAGAATTTTTGTTAACAGTATGATTTAGACCTCTTTTTAAAACTACAGAAACAGATCCAGGAGGAGAAAAAAATATGTTGGCAGAAGTATGATCAATAAAAAGAGCTTCGACTAGAATCTATGATTTTAAACCACAGTTGAGGACTCCAATTCAGTTCCTATATTATAGAAGAATTATGACTGAGGTGTATACATCTACAAACTAAAGTATATTTACTATTCATAAAGTAGATAAAAAATGAAACATGATAATTTTATTCATGTCACTCATTCATTTATTACAAAACTCCTTATTGAATGTTTAATAGGTGTCGGATCCTGTGTTAGGCACCTAATAGCTCACAGACCCAGAGGCTTTTATAAAATCGCTGTAGAAGTATAGCAACAGAGACCTTCCATATACAAAGGTTTTGATACCAACCTAGTCAAAGAGACATAGGTACAAAATTAACTTTTACTAAGGGGAACACTGATGCTCTTGTGGCATCTCAGATTGAGATTGAGATTCATTTGTTGGTGCAATAAAATGCTAAAGGCAGTGGTATAGAAATTGACTGTAGAGCCAAGTAAAGCCCTAGGGGTTGAACCATGGCACTAGGTGCTACTCAACTGAGCTGATGGGCACTGGCTCTTGCTAAAACCAGCAATTTTTCATCCAGTTAACTGTGAACCAGACAAACATGGTCTGAAAAATATACCTTGGTGTAATCTGCAAGTATTAACCTCTGTTAAGTTTTGAGGTATGAAATGAAATGGATAGCCCATTGTTTTTGTCTTTGGCATGAATTGTTTTGTTGAACACGAAACCATCTGTTACTTTACTGGGAGATATAAGTAAAGGTGGCAAATGCTTATTTATAATGGCCGTCTTTTTCTTAGACTTGTTAAAGATAAAAAAAATTGTATGGGGCCCTAACAGAAATTCCAATTCCAGAAAACCCAGAAGGTAAACCTCTCCTTTGAGCAGTGGCTCTTTATTACTTTGAAAAGGGAAGAGAGATTTTAAACATAATTAAAATAGTGATCTTGCAAATCTTTCACCTACAGGAGATTTTTCTATTAATAATTTGTGCTACATAATAGGCCATTTGAAGATTAATTGACTATGTAGAAACCATGTGTTCAGGGTCCCTGGAACTATCTGACATTCATAGTTGTATACATTTTTCTCAATATATTGGTAGATGATCTGTGTTAAGATAATACCCATGGAATCAACTATCAGGGAGAGATGAATACCTTTATGAATGCGTTGTGTTTCATGAGGTGTCTCTTTGACTGCGTATTTCTTAGAGTAAAGGTACATTAATATTAGTCATCTACTTCTTTTAAAGTTTTAACTATTTGCAGATAAGATGAACAGAAATAAACTTATTTACATAACAATGATTATTAGAAAATAAACTTTCCAACACCTTGCATAAACTCAAGGTACCCCGTTATCCAGCTACCCTGTACCATTTTCTTCACCACATAAGGATCCAGAATATATTATCTATAATTCTGCCCTCTAAAACTTTAAATTCTGAATTGCAATGATTCTACTCAAATATCCATAAGACTTGTAAAAGAGTGATATTTATAAATTTATCATTATTGTCCAATAAGTTGACAAAGATCAAAACCTGAAACTTTGTTTAGTCCAGGAGTCAACAAACTACTCTAGCAAGCTAAATCCAGCTTGGTGCCTTTTTTTGGTAAATAAAGTTTTACTGGATCATAGCCATACCTATTCCTGTACTTATAGTCTATTACTTCTTTCATGCACAATGGCAGAGTTGAATAGTTGCAACAGGGCATATGGCCCATAAAGCCTAAAATATTTACCATCTGACTATATACAGAAAAATTTTTGATCCTTGGTCTAGGCTGTTTACTATGTTTCAATACCACATTCTTATTCATCAAATCTTGTTACTCCTACCTCTTAAATAAATGAATCTTTATTTCATTCACCCTTCTCCAGTATCTCTCTGCTACAAAGCTAATCCAGTTCCTTACTATACTTTCCCTGAATGAATACAACATCTTCTTAACTGGTCTCCTGTAGTCCCACCATAATCAATACACCTTCAATACTAACGATGTATAAAGTGGGTCTAATGGAAACAACCTAAATGTCCACTGACAGATGAATGGGTAAAGAAGATGTGGTACACACACACACACACACACACACACACACACACACTGGAATATTACTCAGCCATAAAAAATAATGAAATAGTGCCATTTGCAGCAAATGTGAATGGACCTAGAGATTATCATACTGAGCGAAGTAAGTCAGAAAGAGAAAGACAAATACCACATGGTATCACTTATATGTGGAATCTAAAATATGGCACAAATCACACATCTATGAAACAAAAATAGGCTCACAGACATAGAGGACAGACTTGTGGTTGCCAAGGGGGAGGTGGGTGGGGAGGGGGGGTAGGATTTGGAGTTTGGGATTAGTAGAGGCACACTATTATATACCGGATGGATAAACAACAAGTTTCTATTGTATAGCACAGGGAACTATAGTCAATATCTTGTGGCAAACCATAATGGAAAAGAATATGAAAAAGAATGTATATATATATGTATAAGTATAACTGAGTCACTTTGGTGTACAGAAGAAATTAACACAACATTGTAAATCACCTATACTTCAATAAAATTTTTTAAAAAAGGGTCTATTAAACTTTCGGAGAGCTTAAAAAAACTGTCCAAATTTATTAGCATCTTGTATAAAGCTCTTCACATTCTAGGCTCAAATTAATTTAAATTAGACTTACTCATTGTCTTGCATGAAGTCAAGACTATTACCCATATACACTATACCATTTTTTTCACCAGCATCTTGCTTTTGCATGTATTGTTTCCTCTTCCTGGGACGCCTATCTCCTCCTTAATCGACCAGACAAACTCCTACTCATATTTTAAGCCCTTTCTTAAATGTCACATACACAGCCAAGCCCTTTCTGATTACCAATGGCTTAAATGTTAGTGTTTTCTAATGAGCCCTAATAATACTTTGTATGTACCTCTTACCACATTGTACTGGACATACTTATTTGTATCTGATTTTTATACAGGTCATTTTCTGTGACATTTTTGTGAGTTTTTCAAGGATCAGGACCATGACTTAGTCATCTCTGTCTCTGAAGCCTTGAACAAAACCTGGCTGGGTAAATTAGTGTTTGCTTAATGGATAAATTAAAAAAGTGGCATTCAGGCTTCCCTGGTGGCGCACTGGTTGAGAATCTGCCTGCCAATGCAGGGGACAAGGGTTCGAGCCCTGGTCTGGGAAGATCCCACATGCTGCGGAGCAACTAGGCCCGTGAGCCACAAGTACTGAGCCTGGAGCCTGTGCTCTGCAACAAGAGAGACCGCGGCAGTGAGAGGTCCGCGCACCGCGATGAAGAGTGGCCCCCTCTCGCCGCAACTAGAGAAAGCCCACGCACAGAAACGAAGACCCAACACAGCCAAAAAATAAATAAATAACGTGTAAAATTAAAAAAAAAAAAAAAGTGGCATTCAGAGTATCCTAAAATCATGAGAGCCTTTTCTATGAAGCGGTTGCTGCCATTAAATCTCTATTTTAATTTACTCTAATTCCCACTTGCTTCATAACATCTCCCAAATTAAAAAGTCAGTATACTATTTTAATATTATGAAGAGGTGCTAAATGTATATGGGAATTTATTCATATTTGTAGAATAATTATCTGTCATAGCCATCATATACATAACGGCTACATCTATATGTGTTCATTTATTTACTCAATCTACTGGGTGATTATTATTCCAGAATCCATACTAAACTGTGGGGATAAAGTGATAAGCAAAGCAGACAGTCTCTTCCCTCATAAAGCTAACCATCTAGTGGGGGAGACAGACAATAAAATTAAATAGACAGACATAACTTTTGATTAGTTTTATATCAGAAATGAATAATACAATGTAACAGAAGATATAAGTTGGGGCTACTTAAGGAGTTCAGGAAGTTTCTGTGAGGGGGTAACATTTGAGCAAAGATTGGAAGGATAAGATAGAGCCAGGGGGCTTCCCTGGTAGCGCAGTGGTTGAGAATCTGCCTGCAAATGCAGGGGACACGGGTTCGAGCCCTGGTCTGGGAAGATCCCACATGCTGCAGAGCAACTAGGCCCGTGAGCCACAACTACTGAGCCTGCGCGTCTGGAGCCTGTGCTCCGCAACAAGAGAGGCCACGATAGTGAGAGGCCCGCGCATCGTGATGAAGAGTGGCCCCCACTTGCCGCAACTAGAGAAAGCCCTCGCACAGAAACGAAGACCCAACACAGCCAAAAATAAATAAATAAATTAATTAATTAAAAAAATATATTAAAAAAAAGAAAAGATAGAGCCAGTAACTGTGGTAATTGTGCGGTAGTAAGACTATCCTAGGCAGAGGGAATAGACTGAATCTAGACCCTGAGGCATGAAAAAGTTGAGCATTTTAAGGAATGGATAGAGAGTTTTGTGGTTACGACTTAGTACCAGTGAGGTGGAATCAAATGAGGCTAAGAGCTGAAGATCTACCTGCACATTCATAGCCTTGACAGTGAAAGTTAGATTTATTCAAAAAATTTTAGGAAGCCTTTGGCAAGCTTTAGGCAAAGGATTAATTTCTACCAATTTGTGTAATGAAAAAAAAATTCTGGTTTCTGTGTTGAGATTGTATTGGAAGGGTAGAAGTTAAGAGATCATTAAATAGAACATCATTCTAATAAAGGCAAGAATTGTCAGTGCTTTGGTCTAGGTGCTAAGATAATAGTAATAAGATGGATAAAGTGACTACATAGAAGTATCATGATTGAGAATACTAATTCATGATTGCTAGATACGATATCTGGTATTAACTCAGTGTCTTAGTCTATCACATATGATGCCAAGATCATAACTTTGGTTCCAGATGGTTCTATGAGCTTTTCTATTCCATGATTATCAAGGGTCCAGAATAAGCCTCATATAGGTTCATATTCAGTAGACATGGGGTGACAGTATGGTTGGGTAAACGTAAAATTTTCTCTATTAAGAGATAATTCCTCATACTTATTCATTATAACTCCATGCATCATTAATTTAACACAGGGATTGGCAACCTTTCCTTAAGGGACCAGTGAGTAAATAGTTTAGACTTTGTGGGCCATGCAGTTTCTGTTACAACTACTCAGCTTTGCAGTTGTAGCACAGATGCAGTCATAGACATTATGTAATTGAACATATGTGGCTGTGTTCCAATAAAACTTTATTTATAAAACAGGCAGTAAGTATGATTTGGTTTTGAGGCTGTACTTTGCACATCTCTGATTTAGCATATGGGTTGTATACTACCATATACCAGGCTTGTTTTAGTTGAGCATATTATTACCTATATCTCACCTTGTGCTAACATACGTCTGGATCATAATTAATATTTAAATACCTTGTGAAATGCTGAAACTGAAATAAACATAGAATGATTTTAAGAAACAGAATAACAGAAATAGTTAAATTTATCATGATCCTATTTTTATCAATGAGTTTGAAAACAATTTATGAGTAAAAATGTTTCCCTATCTCAGCCTACTGAAATGCTATGCTCACTTAAAGACCCCACTCAAATGTTTATTTTTTTGTGAACTTTCTAGTTCTTTGACCTACTCTCTCTGACAGAGTGATTTTGCCTATTCTCTGTGATCTACAGATTTAGTTCTTAAGTACATTATGGAGCTCATCATATTGTATTAAAACTATTTATGTGACTACGTCATTTATCATGTTCCAAGCTTTTGGTGAGCACTATTTCTTACTCATCAGTAATTTAGTTATCTTTTATTAAAAAATTCTTATTCGATACCAACTGTGTGTAGACACTATTCTAAGTGCTGAGGATATAGTAGTGAATAATATAAGCTTGGTAGTTTTTCTTATAGGGAAACAGATATCACAAAAGTGAACAAGTATTTTCCATTAAAATTTAAAAGATCCATGAAGAAAATAAAATGATGAGCAATTAAAAACAGTGCTTGGGAATCTCTTTTAGCTAGGGTGGTCAGAGTAGACCACTTCAAGCTGGTGATAACTGAGGATATTTGAGGATTTCAATTATGAGAATGAGGTGGCCAGAGCTATGAAATAGAGCATGCCACCTCCCCACAGCTCTCCCTCCAAGCAAACAAACAAACAACAAAATGGTATTAAAATAGCAAGTGTAAAGTCCTTGAGATTAAATTGATTTTGACAAGTTATAAAAACAGAAATAAGGACATTACAGCGTAAATGATGAGTTTAAGAAGTAGACAGGAATCAGATAACAAAAGCCTTGCAAGCTACCTTGTACAAAGCTGTATTTTCCAAAAAGCACTACAACGAATAGCCTGTCTCACATGTTCTTCCAAAACCGTGCCACTTTCCCCATCAAGAGACAGCATCCATGTCACCTTGACATGAATCTAGGTTGGGCTTTCTGACTGCTTTGAGTAATAGAGTAAGGCAGAAGTAAGACTCTATGATATTCAAACCATACAGAGATAGGATTTCTGCCTGGTTCTTTCTCGGGATGCTCACCCTTGGAACTCTGCCATCATAACGCGAGGAATCTCAGGCCACGTGAAGAGCCCCTTGTGGAAAGAAACTGGGCTCCTGGCTCTCAGAAATGATTGAGTTCCTAGCCAACAATCAGCACCCAATTGCTGTCTTGGAGAGGTCTGTTTGCAGCAATAGAAAACTAGAACATTTAGTTAGGAGCCAAGTTCACTTCATAATCTGTGCCTGGGACAGATAAGGCCATAATTAAATCAATATGGATATTAATGGAATCAGAGGAACAAATGAATAAACAATAATTGCAGAAAATTTTTCCTCTGCGTAAATGAACTCAGATAATCTCAGTGACACTAATCTTAGCCATGATTTCTAAGTGTACTTAAATTCAAACATTTATCACTGTATTTATTATTTTGTAATAGACTTTATTTTTTAGGGCGGTTTTAGCAGAAGGTAAAGATATTTCCCATATACCTCCTGCCCCCACTCATGTGGAGCCTCCCCAGTTATCAACCTCATTTCCTCAATTTTGCATTTGGAGACATCAATTTATATGTTATAATTTGGTTGCTATAGAAATATGTTGCCTTAAATTATTGAATATTTCATATATTTTAAGCACATTTTTATTGAAGCATGACATACCTAACGAAACATGCACAAATAATAGATATATAGCTTATGGAATTTCACAAAGAGAACACAAGTGTGAAGACATTAAAAAACCAGACCATTACCATTACCTGCAGTCCAGAGTCGTCTTCATACCACTCGTAATTTCAACTCCTACCCCCAAAATAACCTCCAAGTTGACTTCTAACACATAATTTTGCCTGCTTTAAAATGTATGTAAATGGAAGCATACAGAATGTACTTTTTTATGATTTTCATCATGCTGTAGTATAGAGATATATTACATTAATTCTCATTCCTATACAGTATTTCACTGTATGTATTTATCAAAATTGATGTACCATGCTACTCATGATGAACATTAGGGCCACTTCCAGCATTATTAAAAAGTACTGCTACTAGGCACATACGTAGGAGTAGAACTGCAAGGTTGCAGGCTTCACATATGTTGTATTTAAGAAGATATCACCAGAGTGGTTGTACTAATCTTACTAATTGATACTTCCACCATTAGTGTGTTGAGAGTTCCTAATTATTCCACATTCTCACCAATGCTTGCAGTTGCCAGTCTTTTCATTTTAGGAAATCTGGTGAACATGTAGGGGTATCTCATAATAGTTTTATTTGCATTTCCTAATGACTAATGCTGTTGAGCACAGTTTCATATGTTTATTGAATATTTGGATACCTTCTTTTGTGAAATATCTGTCAAGTCTGTCCAGATATTCTTCTGCATTATTTGCCGCCTTCTTATTGACTGTAGGATATATGTGTATATTTTTCCGAATATATGTCCTTCCTTGCATAAAAGTATCACAATTTTTTCTCTCACTAGTCTCATGACTTTCACTCTCTTCATGATGTCTCTTAATTAACAAGAATTCTTTGCTTAAAAGATAGTCCAATTATGATGTTTTTTCCTTTATGTTCGTGACTTTTGGAGACCTATTTAGGAAGTATTTGTCTATCTCCAGGTAATGAAAATTTTCTGCTATGCTTCCTTCTACAAATATTTTACAATTTTATTCACAGTTCATGTAAAATTGATTTTTATATATCGATATCTATTTTTCTCATGTGTATCAAATTTATTCTATGCCACTTATGAAATATCATACTGTATACGCTTGTGTATGTGTGACTGACATTTTCCACTCAATCTAATGCTTATGAGATTTATCCAGGTTGTATTATGTAATTATAATTCACTCATTCTCTTAGGTGGAGAATATGCCAATGTATGTATATACCATCATTCATTTACTCATGCTACTTAGAAACACATTTGGATCACTTCCAGTTTCATGGTGAACATATGCACACATTTCAGTGGATACATAGTCAAACTGATGGTTTTGATGGTATGCACATGTTCTGATTTAGCAGATAATGCAGAAGAGCTTCTCAAATGGTTGAGCAATTTTACAGTCCAAACAGCACGGTACAGGCACTTTGAGTTTCTATAATTCATCAGATAACTTAGTATTTGTCCTGTCTTTTAAATTTTGCTCTTCTAGTGGTGTGTTGTGGTATTTTTTGCCATTTTAATTTGCATTTCCCTGATAACTAGTGGAGTTGAAGAACCTTTTATGTATTTTCTGGCCATTTGGATATCTTCTTTTGAGAAGTGACTATTCAAGACAACTGCCCAATTTTATGTGAGGTTACCTGTCTTTTTGTTATTAATTTTTAAGATTTTTAAATGTATTCTGGATGCACATCTTTTATTTGAGATATGTGTTAAAAACATATTCTCTTACCAAATAATTTACATTTTTCCCTCTCTTAGTGGTGTTTCTTGATTAGTAAAATTTCTAAATTTACTGTATTCTATTTTTTTTTCTTTTTAGCACCTTTATCCAATTAAAAAAAAACTTTTGCTAACCCCCATGCTGCGCAGCTATTCTCTTTATCTTTTCTTTTAAATATTCCACATATTTATAATGAATAAAATATCTTACCTTATACTTTATAAGAGCTAGAATATGTTCTAATAACAGAGTTTTGAACTGAATAATTCTGAAAACATACAAAATGTGTGTCTGAATTTGTATTGAACTCCTCAACTATCTTCTTTTTACCAGTAAAATATCTTGAAACTACCCACTCCTACAAAGTTCCTAGAGGATAACTTTTATTTCATGTTTAATATTTGATCAAAATTTCAGATGATCTGCAAATTTGAAGGAGTTGGAATGGCTAGTTCTATAATGATCTTTTTTACTTGAGATTTATTTTGCCAAAAACAGACTAAAGATCCAAAACTGTGTAGTAAATAGAACTGAGAAATGAAAAAAAAATATGATTCTTCAAGGTTTTGGAATTGTCTAAATGCTGCCAATGTGTTTTATTCTCATTGATTAAAAATCCATCTTTGAAATGTAAACTGTATACAAGTGTGAATTTAACAGAAATTAAAAGTATGCCCCCCTTTTAAATGACAGATGCACAAGAGATTCACATACAACAGCTGTCTGGTCACTCACACAAACTCCTTATCATTTTCCAACACTTCAGACTGACTGATTTTGACTGCCATTTGTTCCAGACCAAAGACTTTAAGACCAGACACAAATGTCTTTTAAATTGCATCTGATTAATATCCCTCAACAGCATATTTGTCACTCCTAAAGACTCCACATATTTTTCTCCAAGGCAAACCTACTCTGAACTGATCTGAAGATGAAATGAGGCATGGTGAATAAGTACTACCAGATTCTAATGTTATTGAAACTCAGTAATCCTCACTGCTGGAAATACAACATTAAGTTCCTGAAGCAGAGACATAAACTAAAATTTTACTTTTTTTTTCCTCTCCAAAGTCTGGGTTCACCAAGAAAGGTGTTGACGCCAATGTATAGATTTGATCAGTGAATAAAAAATAATGTGTTAGGTCATAGAGATGCCACTTAGAAGGAACCCTTTTTGACCAAGTTTCCATACAATTCCTAAGAGAAACAAGATCAATTTTCTAATTTGGCAATGTTCTGAGAAAGGCAACCCCTCAGTTTTTTTCCTTAGTGTTTCAAGGTCTCAGTTCTATCCTTCTCAGCAAAATGAGCTTTGTAAGATCTTAAGGTCAAGAACTCTTCCAACCTAAGCAATTACGTTTTTTCTTTCATGGGAGATCTTTGACCTTGAAGTGAAAATGGATGGATACCCATTCACCTTTAAATACCATAAAGATTCACCTTTATAAAAATCATTTTTGCCTCATGATTACTAAAATACAATTTATTTAGTTTCATGGGAAAGTGAACAAATGGGACCTAGTGAAACTTAAAAGCTTTTGCACAGCAAAGGAAACTATAAACAAGATGAAAAGACAACCTTCAGAATGGGAGAAAATATCTGCAAATGAATCAATGGACAAAGGATTAATCCCCAAAATATATAAACAGCTCATACAGCTCAATATTAAAAAACAAACAACCCAATCCAAAAATGGGCAGAGACCTCAATAGACATTTCTCCAAAGAAGATATACAGACTGCCAACAAACACGTGAAAGAATGCTCAACATCACCAATCATGAGAGAAATGCAAATCAAAACTACAATGAGGTATCACCTCACACTGGTTAGAATGGGCATCATCAGAAAATCTACAAACAACAAATGCTGGAGAGGGCATGGAGAAAAGGGAACCCTCTTGCACTGTTGGTGGGAATGTAAATTGATACAGCCACTATGGAGAACAGTATGGAGGTTCCTTAAAAAACTAAAAATAGAACTACCATGTGACCCAGCAATCCCACTACTGGGCATATACCCTGAGAAAACCATACTTCAAAAAGAAGCATGTACCACAATGTTCATTGCAGCACTATTTACAATAGCCAGGACATGGAAGCAACCTAAGTGTGCATCGACAGATGAATGGATAAAAATGATGTGGCACATATATACAATGGAATATTATTCAGCCATAAAAAAGAAATGAAATGGAGGTATTTGTAATGAGGTGGATGGAGTTAGAGTCTGTCAGAAGAGTGGCCCCCGCTTGCCGCAACTACAGAAAGCCCTAGCACAGAAACGAAGACCCAACATAGCAATCAATCAATCAATCCATCAATAAATCATTAAAAAAAAAAAAAGAAATGAATTTGAGTTATTTGTAGTGAGGTGGATGGACTCATACAGAGTCTGTCATACAGAGTGAAGTAAGTCAGAAAGAGAAAAACAAATACTGTATGCTAACACATATATATGGAATAAAAAAAAAATGGTTCTGATGAACCTAGGGGCAGGACAGGAATAAAGAGGCAGACATAGAGAATGGACTTGAGAACACGGGGAAGGGGAAGGGTAAGCTGGGACGAAGTGAGAGAGTAGCATTGACATATATACACTGCCAAATGTAAAATAGATAGTTAATGGGAAGCAGCTGTATAGCACAGGGAGATCAGCTCAGTGCTTTATGACCACCTAGAGGCGTGGGATAGGAAGGGTGGGAGGGAGACGCAAGAGGGAAGGGATATGGGGATATATGTATACATATAGCTGATTCACTTTGCTATACAGCAGATACTAACACAACATTGTAAAGCAATTATACTCCAATAAAGATGTTAAAAAGAAAAATAGACATATGCACCCCAATGTTCATTGCAGCACTATTTACAATAGCCAGGTCATGGAAGCAACCTAAATGACCAATGACAGTCAAATGGATAAAGAAGATGTGGTACATATATACAATGGAATATTACTCAGCCACAAAAAGGAACGAAATTGGGTCATTTTTAGAGACGTGGATGGACCTAGACACTGTCATACAGAGTGAAGTAAGTCAGAAAGAGAAAAACAAATATCGTATATTAACGCATATATGTGGAATCTAGAAAAATGGTACAGATGAACCAGTTTGCAAGGCAGAAACAGAGACACAGATGTAGAGAACAAACGTATGGACACCAAGGGAGGAAAGCAGGGGTGTTGGCGGTGGGATGAACTGGAAGATTGGGACTGACATATATACACTAATATGTATAAAATAGATAATTAATAAGAACCTGCTGTATAAAAAAATAAATTAAATAAAATTCAAAAAATAAAGTAAAAAAAAATTTACTTAGTGTCATGGGAAATGAAGGAAATAAAAATCAATCCCCTGGAACTTTTTAAGTACTTTTTTTCTTAAGCTCACCTAGTAAATATCTCCTCTTTGAAAAGATAAGAAAAAAGCAATTTTTCTATTGATATTACCAGATTCTCAGACTCTGAATGGAACACAGTAAATTCTCTAGACCAGTGCTATCCTACAGAAATATAACGTTAGCCACAAATGTGAGCAACATATGTTATTTTACATTTCTAGTAGCCACATTAAATAATATATAAAAAACAGGTAAAATTAAATTTAATAATATGTTTTATCTAGCCCAATATATAACAATATTATCATTTCAATATGTAATCGCTATAAACTATTAATAAGATATTAACTTTTTTGGATACTAAGTATTTAAAATCCAGGGTGTGTTTTACACTTCCAACACAAGTAATTTGGAAGAGCTACATTTTAAGTGTTCAGTAGTCACATGTATTTGGTGGTTACCAAATTGGGCAGTGCAACTGTAGAATATTTGCAGAAACACTTGGAATAAAACCTAGTCTTTTATATATCTATAGTCTTTTTATGTCTATTTTTTCTAATTGTTCTTTCTGCCTTTCTTTTCTTTTTTAGTCACCAGTCTTTTTTAGCTCTTTTCTTTTTTAGATACACCAAACTGATCTCTGTTTTCCTTCAAACTAGCAAAAGAGACTACTGGAATTATAAAATTCTGATCAAAAGACATGAATTCTAAGGCAAATATTGAATTGCTTATAATTATTGATAGTTTCTTTTAAAGTTTTCTTTTAATAGTAATTTTTTTTTCTGCCTAGGATAAAGCTATGTCCATCATTCATAAACTATGTGAATTTATGCAAATTAATTTGACTCAATAAGTTTCAGGTTCCCACTCCTAATGCAGAGAAACAATATTTTTTCATAGGATTGTTCTAAGAATTTGGTGAAGTCATGCTTATATACCTAGTTCAGGACCCGATACATTATAAGCACTTATTTAACACACATAGACATGCTTATTGTTTTCTAGGTATTTTTCATAAACTGGAAAGCACAGTGTTTTCTTTGTCTGACTTTTCCATTTACAGTGAGAAGCAAAAAAGATATAATAAGCTACTCCAATTCACACACCTACTAAACAGAAATCACATTTTTTCAAAATATTCCTCCGCTCAAATAGCAATGCCTTACTGATCTTTTTAAACATAATAATTCCATTCACATTCAGAAAACTGACATTTTTCCACTTCACTCAGAAATTTTTCACTGCTTTGTACAGGAAATCCAACTTCAAGACCAGATTTTAAGGTAACTTTCGACCCAATAAAACCTAATTACAATGCTATATAAAATTTCATTTTCAAAATTTTTTTAGTAAAAGAGAAATAACTCATTTAAAATATATTCAAGTTCTCAACCAGCCAATAATTTCAATTAACTTGAGATGTTTTCCTGATTACACTAGAGAAATGAGAGTGTGCAGTGCAATCTATCTCATTTGGATCTCATAAAGATTATTTCTGTCATTTTTATCTAATTCTGCTTATATCACCCTTCTACCCACTCCAAATCCATTCTTCACACAGCACCCAGAGTCATCTTTTCAAAAACATACATCAGATGTCCTTCATATATCAGAGACCTCACATTACTTTCAGGATGAAACCCAAACTCCCTAAAGGGCCCCACTGATCAGTTCCAGTCCTACTGAACTCATTTCCCATCAGTTACCACTGCAGCTCCTTCATTACACCCATCCATACTGGCCTTCTTTCTCTTCTTCAAAATCTCCATGCTTGATGCTCAGGTGAGGTGTTTACACTTGGCTATGTTCTTTGCCTGTAATATTCTACTCTCTCTCTCTTTCTTTTTTTTAACATGGAAAGGTACTCATGATTTATTGCTGAATAAAGAAAGCAAGTTACAGAACATGATTTATTAAAATAAATGTGCAAAGTTATCTTTGGGATATTAAAATGCGAAAGCATGAGTTTTCATTTACACCAACATATATTTCTTTTTTTTAAATAACATCTTTATTGAAGTATAATTGTTTTACAATGGTGTGTTAGTTTCTGCTTTATAACAAAGTGAATCAGCTATACATATACATATATCCCCATATCTCCTTCCTCTTGCGTCTCCCTCCCACCCTCCCTATCCCACCCCTCTAGGTGGGCACAAAGCACCGAGCTGATCTCCTTGTGCTATGTGGCTGCTTCCCACTAGCTAGCTATTTTACATTTGGTAGTGTGTATATGTCCATGCCACTCTCTCACTTAGTCTCACCTTACCCTTCCCCCTCCCCGTGTCCTCAAGTCCATTCTCTACGCTTGTGTCTTTATTCCCGTCCTGCCCCTAGGTTCTTCAGAACCTTTTTTTTTTTAAGATTCCATATATATGTGTTAGCGTACTCTCTCTTAATTAACATGCTGTTCTAATTTCAAATGTCACCTCCTCAGAAACTTTTTCTCTGACCGAACTACCTAAAGAAAAAACCTAATTAAAATCTGAATTATCTTTTACCCACATCCCATCATTCTCTAACCTATTACTGTTTTCTTTATGGCTACTTTCACAATCTGAAACTCTTATGTATTTGTTGACCTATTTAAGGGATTCATCCCTCTCCCTGTCCAATTAAATATAAATCCTTCAGGGAAAAGACCACATACATCCTATTCCTCACTGAATCCCTGCACCTAGGGGACTTTGTTTAATTAATAAATCCCTTACAGAGGAACAGTGCTGATCTGGTTGGTCTCATTCCAGACATTGTAATGGGTCATACTTCAGGGTACAAAGATTTTCAAGGCAATGGAAGACCTAGTAAGTTTATACTCCTTTAAAGAAGAGAGGACAAAGTTCTGATCTTTCTTCCTTCAGTAAGTCCTGATTATGGGTCATACTTCTTGTGGTGCATGTGACAAAAACAAATAGAGTGGAACCTCTTTGTAATTGACACCAATGCACATGAGGAAGGAAGGATCAAAGCATTTTTTAGATCCAAGGGTTTCTGTACATAATATTTGGTTATCAGAGGATATACTTATGTAATAAAAGCCTACCAATAACCACACTGCTACATAGCAGTGTAGCATTCAAATTTTATAAGGCATTCATATTCTTTGGCAATCTTATAATTTTTTTTCATTTTTATGGCCAAAATATTTTATAGAGGACAATTACAATAGGGGAAAGAAACTATTTCATGGTTTCATTAATAATGTTATTAACACTTTGGTAAATATTTCTGGACTTTTTTTTTTCTTTTTTCATGGACTTTTAAAAAATGGAGATAGGACGTGATTGATAGAGAGGAGAAGGTGATTGGGAAGGCTAGAAGTCATTTTCAGTACTGAAATCTTTTTCTCTATTCTTTAATCTTTCCATCTCAATAAATATAAAAATATGACTTCCATTTTTAACTTAGAAAAGACATTTAAATTGCAGAGAAGTACAAAGGATAGAAATAAAAAATATACATGAAACCACCATCAACTGTACATATTTTCTCACATCTGTTTCACATATATCTCCCTATCTCTCGCCCTCTCCCCGCCCCCCTCTCTTTTTTTTTTTTTTTTTTTTTTTTTTTTTTAAGGATTTTCTTATTTATTTATTTATTTATTTATTTATTTTTGGCTGTGTTGGGTCTTCGGTTCGTGCGAGGGCTTTCTCCAGTTGCGGCAAGCGGGGGCCACTCTTCATCGCGGTGCGGGGACCGCTCTTCATCGCGGTGCGCGGGCCTTTCTCCATCGCGGCCCCTCCCGTCGCGGGGCACAGGCTCCAGACGCGCAGGCTCAGCAATTGTGGCTCACGGGCCCAGCTGCTCCGTGGCATGTGGGATCTTCCCAGACCAGGGCTCGAACCCGTGTCCCCTGCATTAGCAGGCAGATTCTCAACCACTGCGCCACCAGGGAAGCCCTCCCCGCCCCCCTCTCTTTACCTATTTATCTGAAATAAATTACTAAAGATGAGATAGACATCCTGTTTGCACTTCTTGTCATCTTATTACCCTTCCTCTCTTTCCAGGGACAATCACTCTCACAAACTTAGTGCTTATCCATATTTGTCTACCTTGCTCAATTCTGTTTCCAGGAACACTGTATTGTCTCCTGTTTTTTGTTTTTTTTATTTATCAAAAGATTTTCACATCATTTATATCTATCTATCTATATATACCTGCAATCTGCTTTTCATTTGTTTCCAACTCAACATGAGAAATGAGGAAGGAAGGAATGGAGGGAGGGAGGAAGGAAGGAAGGAAGGAAAAGAAAGAAAGAAATGCCATACATATAAAAATTATTCATTCTGTATGAAAAGTAATAAAACTGAAGAGGTTGATTTCAAATTACACTGAGGAATACTGCAGAGAAGCGCATTAAGTTTGTAGAAGTCAAACAAACATCCGGGAGTGGAGAAATGTATAGCCAGAGCACATTATTTATACTTACCATCTTGGAAAAGAAAGGAGCATGCCTAACTCTAGGCAGCAATATTCCACAGATAAAAGAAGTTAATTTGTTTATCTTGTGCAAAAACTGGGAGAACACCAAAAAGCTTAATAATTTAGTCTCCAATACATGTTTGTTATTAATATTTACCTTTAAGGAAAGGTGGAATTGGTTTTATGTTTAAGAACATCATTTTTGTTGTTTAAAAATGACATGATGAGTAGGTTGATAAGGATGTTTCTATATAAATAATGAGGGAATTTCAAGAAAGGACTGATAAAATCCTTGTATATAATTTCATAAATGTGATAATTTTCTTTTTCACAAAAAATATTTATTTTTAAGGATACTTCTTGGAGGAAGTTGTCTCCATTAGTACTGGATAAATAGCTTACCTATGTACATTTCAATTAATTAAAACATATTTTGAATGTTCATGTCATTTATTCTAAAGTGGACCATATGATAACATTTGATTTCTCAAACCCATGGAGACTAATGAGTATTTCTTGAGTACCTATTATTTGGCAGTAACTAAGCAAAAGGGATGTAACAGTGAAAAATAACAGGGAAACTCTTTCCCCTGAGGGAGTTAATATTTTAGTGGGATAAGAGGAACAATAACCAAACACATAAATTTTTAGTTGGTGTCAGATACTATAAAGTAAAATAAATCTTAATGAGGAGGCTAAGAGTTGGATGCCCTGTTTAATAGGAGGTCGTCAACCAAGGAAGGTCATTCAGACGTAGGGAGTTTTCAGTTGAGACTTTAAGGAACTGAAGATAAAGCCATGTTTATCATTGTATATATAAAGAAATATATGAAGAAATAAAAGACTTACTAAGATAGGTAATGTAGGAACCTTGAAGCAAGAAAAACTAGTAGACATCCTAAGGTAAGCCCCTTGTTTTATGTGACCATTAGTAGGTTATATGTTCTAATTCATTCTGAATTCTACTGGCTTGTTTCTTCTCCCTATAATTAACATTTTGTATGAAAAGTAATTGGGGATTATGTTTGAATAGAATCTGAGAACAACATTTTGTGGATCATACAATCAATATCTTCATTTTACAAATGAAGAAACTGAAGCTCAATTAGGTAGATCACTGGCCCAAAAAGACAGAGCAGGAACCCAAACCAATGCTTGCTGTCCCCAAGCAGTAATCTTCTCACTTCTATGTATTAAGCAAAGTTGACCTCAGTTTGGCACGACTGGCTTCCCGGATGTTGCAGAACATGCGGCCTTAATTCCTGTGTCACTGCTCTTGCCCCTGAGGTGCCCTTTGCCTGGACTGCCTGTCCACCACCAGTGAACTTATCCATGACCCAGTGTCAGCCTCTCAGGCTGCCTTCACGGCTCTCTTCCTATGACCAGGCTTCCCTTGGGAAAGAGCTTTGAATCCTCCCCTGAATCCTGCTATTTGAAATCTTAGGTTTCATGTGTGGTTGACATAGTGCTAAACAGTCAATGATAGAATTCTTAATTTTTCCTGTGCTGTGATACTGGCCTACCTCTGTATCCTGAAACTTTGGACAACACTATTACTCTGAGTTGTAATCTAAGAAAGCTCACTCCAAACCCTTATGACTATTCCCACCTCGTTTTTTCAGCCCTAATTCAACAATAATAATCCTATATATGATTAATTTTGACAGAGACAGGTGTAAAAATGTGTACATATTATTGATGTGAGTTATATCAAACTTCAGTGTTCATTTTCAATGGAAAAATACATCCAACCCTTCATTTCTACTTTGAACAACTGAAACATCTTGTGACTCATCACTTAATACTTAGAAAGGTAACTTATCAGTATAGTAACTGGCTATTCCCTTAGCTTTCTCACAGAATAAAAGTACAACTTTTATTCACATTAGAAGTTAGTGACCAGTTAACTGATTAACTAATTAACTAATGATTTAATATATTAAGTATAATTTGTGGATGGCAATTTGGAAGCAAAGAAGCACTGTGACAATGTAGGAGTGGAATCCAGAAAGGTGTTTGCATAGAATTTTTTGATGCTTCATATTTATAGCCAATCTATTTTGGTTAGGTGATTATTCTTCTTAATAATAATCTGACATAGTGACTAAAACAATATTCTCACTGACTTAGACAAAAGCATACATCACTTCTGTCTGGAGGCAAAATCAGTATACTCTAATTATGGAAAGTTATAGAGTTTCTCACATAAGTTGATTCGTAATAATTTGTATTTTAAAATGGAAATGTCAACTGTCATAAGGTATACCAGTAACTAGAGGAAGTTTTATCAAACTTTATAGTAACTACAGAACAGATGCTCATTATGTGCTAATTCTCTCTCCTCTTTTATCCACAGAGTAGACAGCATGGAGATTGAAATATCAAAGTCAGATTGTTGTATTTAAGAATGCAGACTCTGGAATCCCAGTACCAGCACTTGCTAGCTCAACACATTAGAAAAGTCTGGAAACAGACAGTTGTGAGCCAATCATTATGGTTATTATTTAGAAATAGAACTCCAGAATTTGTAAAGGAACTACAGATGGGACAAAACAGGTACACAGTTCAGGAGATTTGGAGCAGAAGGCAAGCAGTAAAGTTACTTAAACTAAACTACAAGGAAGACTGTGGGGACAAGAACTAAGCAAATACTTAGCTATTAGAACCAATGTTACTTTTCTAAGCCAATCACTCAGGTGCTAGGGTAGGGTAAAAGTACTGCAATGAAGTCAACATGAGCCACACTGCCCCTAACTTGTCCACCCCTCTAGGCATGAAGACTGGCAATGGTATGCCAGGAGGCTTCAGGGTCTTTCTTTACCACACTATTTATGAGGACCCCTTCACCAACTTTGCCTCTTTCTTTGGTGGTTTCCACCCTCTTAAATTCTTCTTTGTCTGCAACCACTATGGTAGGGCCTTCAATAGGTGATCTGGATGAAGATGAAATAGCATTTGGTGCCTTTGATAGCTTTGGCGCCTTTGATAGCTTTGGCTTCAAAGGGATGAGTAGGATCCTAGGCAAGCCCCATATACAGTACCTTCAGCAAAAGGTATCACCTGTGAGCTCACCTATGGTATCTCTGGAGGGAACCCATCATGGCTACATCAACCTCATGAAGAACCGAGCTGAGAGTACTGATTAGGGACGATGAGGACATTCCCGCTCCTTCCAACCAGCTGGTTGAGCCTTTCCCCTCCTTATTCTTGTTCATAACTCCTCACTCACTCTACCTGCAACATTTTCCTCATTATGTCTCACTTCTTCTTTGTTACTGTACATCAGTAATTTCCGCAAGCTACATATTTCCAACATTGATGTCTGGGTGTTTCCTTTCCCTTGCGGTAAAGTCATAAAGCCAGGCACTGGACAGAGACTCCACAGAAAAAGGTCCAGTTCAAAGTTTCTTCCCACGGCTAGTGAAGATCCTTAAGCTGTGCCTCCTCTTTTTTAATGCTTTACCTAAGCCACCCCTGTACCACATACCAATACCTTCCAAAAGCATAACCTCATCCAAAGATCACCCAGCTCTGAATCTAAAGATTCTGGCTACTATCTTTAAAAATGTAAAAAAAAGCAATTATTTTCAGGGGAAAAAGGGTCTCCTTTCCCAAAACCCTTAACACATAGACTGTCTTGTGATGAGTGAGAGATTCAGAGATCTAGCCCAAGCCAGAGGGAACTGAGTACTACTTGAATATATTGTAGGAAAAAAATTGTGCTTCAGTGGAAAACTATATGTTTATTGTATCATACTCTTCAACATTTCCTGATTCTGATTCTGTACGAGTTATTTTATGACTCTATAAGTTACGGATCACTGATAACAATACAAAATATAAAATAAATCTTGTCTATAGACATGCAAATGAATTGTTTAGAGTGGAGAGACCAACCCCCTACTCTCCCCACCTGCACCCCACACCTGGGGAAAAAATAATATTGTGTCCATTTGCTCATTTATTTTAATATTCCTGATCTATAAATGTTTCTGTTCTTTTGAATCCACCTTTAAATAGGTTATAACATATGTCTGGTTCCTTTACTATGAGTGAAATAAAATCTTTAACGTGTTCAGTTTACATTTGTATGACAGTCACAATTTTACCCTTTTTTTAAAAATCACTTTTAACAACTTTGGAGGTCTTCCACTGAGATGTCAGTTTTGAGCTCAAACCGATTAAGAATTTCACACCCATTAGGAAGAGAACAGCTCTTTAATAGCTGGACCAGTGAGGTTTTGTATTCCAGTCCTTACTATTGACCCACAGCTGAAATTCTAGATTTAAAGATGTAAGCTCTCTTTATCTGTGTTTCTATGCCTGTATGTCAGTGATTCAGAAAAGCTTTTGTCTCTTATTTTGTGGGTATTTAACACTTTCTATTTTATATATAAAAATATTGAATATAGGTATTCTATTTACTGCTAGATGGTAGGAATATATTATATTACAAAGTCTTTTTAATAACAAGAGCATTGTTACCAATTGGCTTGCAGAGGTTAATAAGGACATATATAAATACAATATTTCTAAACTCCCAAGAAAATAAGGAAGTTTCATTTCTAACGCTTTAAATATGCCAGATTAAGGAAATATTTTTAAAAAACATTTAAAGAGTCCGAATTCATATAATTTAGGTAAATCTTTGGCATATGAGATTAGTTAACAATTTTGGTATAATAAAACAGCTATGTCTTCTCTGAGTTATCAGTGTTAAATGTGATACAAACTTTTAAACATTCTATTTAGGTATGCTTTTCTAAATTTATAAAGATTTTCAGATCAAATAAGCTAAAATAACACCAAATTAATGTTGAAGATACTAAAAGGTGTAAATCTGTGTTTTGCTAAATTAAATCATTGTTCAAAAACCTTTATTTCAACAGCAATTTTTTTATGGTATGTCACCTTGAATAAAACTTCCAAGATCTTTAGGTGACTGAAACTTGGAACTGATATTAAATTAAGTGAATGGATATTCATTAGATGCCTAGATCATTTCTAAGTAAGAACAGAATACTAAAAGGTTGATCTCTAAGTATAATTTTGTTTATATGCTTTTGTTTATTTTTATATACTATGCAGAGGCATCTTTGAGTCTGCTACTGAATATTTGATTCTTTTGCTATTTTGCCATCTCTGCCATTTTAAGAAGTTGTATACAGTTGTTAGTAGCTAGAGAAAATTGTGTTACATGTATTTATTAGCTCTGCAAATCTTCTAAAATAAAAGTGCATGACAAGACATTCTTAATTATCCACTTCATCTCTTCCCCTGAACAAAGTAATCATAAACTGGGTTCAGAATTTTTTGTTGTTGCCCTCTAAATCTCTTTACATTTTTCAAACTTACTGAGGATCCCAAAGAATTCTTCTTTTTATGTGTAGGTGGGTTATAATTAATGATATTTACCAATTAGTATTGAAAATTGAAACTAAGAAGCTTACCAAATGCTTATTTATTGATTTGAAGATAGCAATGATAAATGACTGATACTAGTAAGATTAGTAATATTATAAAGTTAGTTCTGAGCTCACACACACCCTGAAATCTGTCCTAAGTTAAAGTTTGTTCCAGAATACAAAAGAGCATAATAACAGACAAGACTGGGAAATTAATTTTATTTGCCTTACTGTACTACATGAGTCTGAAAATCTATAAAATGTGTTAAAATCTTAGGAAATTTGCTCAATTTTTATGGGCTTGTCTCCTTGGTTTGCTGTTTATTGCCTTAACTAACAGTATGAAAAGTTATTCTCCTTTTTTTTGCAATCTGACATGATAGCACAGATTCTGTATCACATTGGAATAATTTTCTTTGATTTATATTGATTTTATTGTCTTTTATTGTTTAAGAAAAATAAAGCTTCCTCAATTTTGAAGGACCTAAGATTATTTACAATCACATCACTGTGTATGTTTATTTTTTTATTATTATTTTCAAATAGATAGCCAATTACAATTTCTCAGGCACTTATGGTTCTAAATTAAATTTCCAAATCACCTAAAAAATTTGATTTTAGTTTCCTAAATTCAAATCTTAAATGTAAAATAAAGTACAATTTTCAGACGATCTTTTACACCTAAAAATGTCTTTGAGATTTCCTATAGAGGTACCCTATAGAATCGCAGATTTATTTTTTCTTCTTATGAAAAGAGAAGCTCTAAAAATAGTGTATTTGATTCATTACTATTTATGAGTCTCATCGAAAGCACTGTCAAATGGAAAAGCTGCTCAGCCTTCCATAGGTTAAATTTATATAGTTAAAATGTTATCAATGTAACTATTACAGAGATGGCATGTTTCATAAGACATCTCCAGATATTAGTCAATGTCCTTGCTTTTTATAATAGGTTTTAACCTAAGAAACACTGAAAAAACATAGTAAGAAATAGTTCTGTCACATTGTCCTCTATGTAGCAGAGTCCTGGTGGTGGCTCGCCTGATAACATTAGGCAAACAGTATGGTGTTAGCAGTCATAAGTTGGGTTATTATTTTAAATGTTTATATGGCTGTAAACTCATTTCTTTAATTTGGTTCTAGCATCTTCTAGGCCAGTGATTTTCAGTTAACCATAAACATCGATATTAACAATGGAGTTCTGTTGTTGTTGTTTTGTTGTTTAATATCAATATTAAGACTTCAGATACAATGAACTTCCTAATAGTCTCTATATGCTATATGGTGTTGATACAGTCTTACTAAAGACTTGATATATAGTATACATATTTTACACTTTTGGAATTATTATGTTATATATCAAAATGTTTCTTTATAAAAATTGTGTATTCATTTTTATAACATGTAATGTTCCTTGAATCCTTTGAAAATATCCTTAATCATTAAGCTTAGAAGACATTTTGTCTAAAACTTATTTTGGACTGACCTGATTATGTTTTTTTCCCCCCCACATGCCACAGCATCAGTCTAATTTCTTTGTCATATATTATTCTTGTTATGAACTGTCATCAGACTTTTCACTTTTGAAAATTATCAGTAATAAACTAACCCCAGCCATTTAAAATCTTTGTCAGCTACAGATAGATTATGTTTTACTTCAATCCTTCTCTGAATGTTCTGTAGCTATAAGCCAGAGTTCTTGTTGTACTCAAAGGACTGTCCCAGAGTTCTGTGAAAAAGGACTGTTCCAGGTATTTTGAACTTGGAAGAATAGACTTTTGAGTACAGGCTTCTGATGGCATCCTGTAGACAAAATTAACACCATACAAGGATGCTGAATAAGAATTTCCCGAACTCTGCAGTTAAAAAGTGGTGGAATTCATGAGACTGCTAACCCAAGATCCACTGCAACAAGAATTAATTACATAGGACTAAATGAATTGATGAGGGATGATGGTGGGTTTTTAAAAATATTGCTGACATTTTAATATATATTAATATTAATAAATAGGATATTTAATATATATCCTGTGTTATCTATTATACATACAAACACATATAAAGCCTTTAATTTGGAGCTATCCGTAAGTCCTAATGATTTAATATTTTAATAGACTGCACTGGTAGGCTAAAGTGAAACTTTTAAAATTAAGATACATTTTCACTGACACCCAGAAATTCAGAAACTCTAATTGCATCTCTTTACTTTTCATGGTAGTATAGTTATTTCCATAGGTTCTTTAAAAATCTGTCCTCTTTTTTCCCAGGATATAATTGAAAATGTTGGTTATGCAACCAAAGACTTGTCTGGAATGTCCTGTTTACGAACGATGCTCATATAATTGGGTTTGCCCAGCCGCTTTCAAGGCGCTTTATGGAACCAATTCTTACAAAGCCTGCCCAGGAAAAGTGGTCTGGTATCTGGCTTACAGGGTCCAGGCTTACAGGACGTAAGCAAGGCTACTTCCAGGCAGGCCAGTAACACTGGGATATTGGGGTCCTCCAAAAGAGAGGTATGCGCCCAAATCATTTATATCTATATCTATCTCTCTATATATATGTATGTATGTATATATATATATAAAATAGGTGAAATCTGAAGAAAGAATTTGAGTTTGTGTCCTAGCTTCAAATAGTAAAAAATAAAAAAAACTTTAAAGGATTTTACAGTCCAGTATGAGGTTCTTCACGAAAACATCCAGCATAGTAAACTTAAGAAGGCCTACATGGTAAGTTAGCGCTTTTTCTGATCTTATGCAAATAACCAGGTTAAACCTAATACAGCTGGTAGCCTTATTTTGTGACCAAACAAAAACATCCTTCTATGGTTTTTCTTTTTTTATCATAAGGGAGAAGACTATAGGGAAAAAAATCTATTCTTCAACAGAAATTATACACTGAAACAAATCTTTCTGTGTTATCTGATTCTGTTTCTATTGGAGCTATTGTACAGCCCTGTACAATAAATTGTAAATAACTAATAGCAATTCAGAATAACCCTTCTTCAGGAAGGGAAGACAGGCCTTGCGTGCAGATGCCAGCTATCCCCACCAAGAGAATCAGGAACATGAATTTCTCCCCCATCTTCAGAATTCAATTCTTAGCCTTCCTATACTTGCAATGTTCCCTTTCCTGATACGTGAGGCTACTTGCCTCTCAGCTTTCCAGAAGCCCTTTTGGGGAATGTTGCATCCTATTAAACTTTAATCTTGTTATCTGAAGCTAGATAGAGTTCAGAAACCGGGGAACAGGAGCAGGGATTCTTAAGCCAGGACCTGGGACTCAGGTTTATTATTTTTTTAATTTCAAAAGACTTGAAGGTTTTTATAGTAATTTGTCCATTTGTATGTTTTCCCTAGTAACAAATTATATATTATGAATATACCGTGTATTTTTAAAAAATAGGATATCTGAGAAGGTGCAAATAATAGAACCAGGACGGTAGTGGGTGTGCAACGTCCTTGTCACCCTCCCTCCATAAGCAGCGTCTCCTCTTAGAAGCCAAAGCAGAAACTCAACAGCAGCTGAAACTAGCACCTTTCTTCTTTTTGCCTGAGCTACTTGGATGCCATAAACTTCAACCCTAAAGTGTGGCAGAAACAGAAGACACCATCCTCCTATTAGAAGAAACAAATCTACTACAAAGGAAAATATTGGGGGTTAGGTTAAACAGGGACCACACCCACACTTTTTTTAAAAATTTTATTTTAACATCTTTATCGGAGTATAATTGCTTTACAATGTTGTGTTAGTTTCTGCCGTATAACAAAGTGAATCAGCTATATGTGTACATATATCCCCATATACCCTCCCTCTTGCGTCTCCCTCCCACCCTCCCTATCCCACCCCTCTAGGTGGGCACAAAGCACCGAGCTGATCTCCCTGTGCTATGTGGCTGCTTCCCACTAGCTATCTATTTTACATCTGGTAGTGTATATATGTCCATGCCACTCTCTCACTTCGTCCCAGCTTACCCTTCCCCCTCCCCATGTCCTCAAGTCCATTCTTATAGAATTTGCTAGCATAAAATATTTTGTTTATATGGTCTAAATTTTTTCTTTGAAAGAATTTTTTTTCTCTTGGAGGGTAAAACAGACAAACTATATGTGACACAACCCAAAAGACACTGCCCAGAGCAGTGACATAGGAAACCTGAGGAACCTAACATCCAAGGCTCTCTGGGAGGCATGGAAGGACACAGTTACTGGTTCTTGACTTCTTTGACACTTGTAGGAAGTCTGCACTTGTATCTGACCTGCTTGCTGCTCCCTCAGGATTTTCAGGCTCCCAGACCTGTTTAGTTCTGAGGACTGGCCTTTGTCTCTCTGCTTTGCAGAAGGAAAGAAGGGGACCTGCAATCACAGCAATATTTAGCTATGGGTCCCACCTGGGCCTGAAGGACTTTTTTGTGTTGACTATGTTCCCTTATATGAAGTCCACAACTTAGACCCAGTCCATTCTGTAAGGTCAGGTTCATGACTGGCATTGATCCTGGCCTTCAGTATCTCCACTATCACAAGACCAGACTGTTTGGATCAGGGCCTGCCTGGGCTCTGCTCAGAGGTTGGTACTAGTTTGTTTTGAATGACCTGTTGACTTTTCTTTCTCCTGAGACAAATCCACTGTAACAAATGTCTCATCCTTTGCCTGGGTTTACTTTTTTGAAGATCCTGTTCCTTATGGGGAAGGATCTGAGGTGTCTTTCTCAAGAAGGTCTCTGTCCTGGGCACCAGAGTGAAGCTTAACTTCACTCTGGCAAGGGAGGTCCCCAACCCAGAATCTGCTTCTGAATGCTTTCCTGATGTGAGTCCTTTTTATTTTTTTGCATCTAAATCAGTGCCCTAACTCTTCCTCAGGAACTAAAACTTAGGGATTTATACTCCTGCCTATGGAGTGTGCCCTATCTCTCCTCCACCTGTCTAGTTCAGCTACACTGTGCCAGATTTTATTTTTGGTGCAGGGAGTGAGGATTGAAAAATATGTTTCCTCTGTTCCCCAGTCTGTTGTGCCTCTGCAAGTCTATGGCCAGTATCAAAGTGGGACCATCTCAGAACTACCTGCCCTTTTCCATCCACAGGTATGGGTTAGCAATAGTACTATCCATGGTGGGCAGCATCTGCTTTGTGATTACTTTTTCCCCATGAACTTCTTAATGATTTGTTCCAAGGAACTGGGAAACCTTGGTTATGGAGTCTGCTCCTGATCCCTTAGAAGGGTGTCTAAGGAGGGAAAGGTGATTTGGCAAAGGGGCCAGAATTGTACCTTTCTCATCTGATACAATAGTATGGATTAAGAACCTTAATAGGATCTACTGTTTCTTCCACATACAGCCATATATTAGCTGGGTGCAGCTTTACTCCTTGAGTTCTTGGAAATGACCCCATCATTTTCAGGGTCATCAAAGACTAGAGTTTTTGCAGGAATTTTTGCTCATCCCCATGTCTTTACTCTCAGAATTTCTTCTTTTAACTCCAGCTGCCCCACAAAATCTGGTCTTTCCTTGGATCAACCCAGACATAGAACCCAGTCCCAACTTGAAGTTTACCCCCAAACCCCACTTCCACAAAACACACACACACACACACACACGACTGAACAATATATCCTCAATTAAATATATCATAAGAGTGACAAAGCAAGAGGGAAGTGCTAGCACATCCCATGGTAAATAATTTAACAACCTCTCTTAGTAACTGTTTGTCTTCCATGTCCTTTTTTTTTTTTTTTTTAAATTAATTAATTTATTTTTGGCTGTGTTGGGTCTTCGTTTCTGTGCGAGGGCTTTCTCTAGTTGTGGCGAGCGGGGGCCACTCTTCATTGCGGTGCGCGGGCCTCTCACTATTGTGGCCTCTCTTGATGCAGAGCGCAAGCTCCAGACGCGCAGGCTCAGTAGTTGTGGCTCACGGGCCCAGTTGCTCCGCGGCATGTGGGATCTTCCCAGACCAGGGCTCGAACCCGTGTCCCCTGCATTAGCAGGCAGATTCTCAACCACTGCGCCACCAGGGAAGCCCCATTCCATGTCCTTTGAGGTGTTCTGCCCTGAGAACACCCTGAGGTTTATCAAGTCCCCTCATCTACCCATGGAGTGCCTACCCTGCTGGTACCTCTCTCCCAGGTCCTTATCACCCGTAACATTTTAAAGGTTCAAGTCTCCTACATCTTACTCTAAGCCACACACCCAAACACACTGTATTGTGGAAAGTGAATGAGGATTTCTCCGTAGCAAAATCCAATTTCTTATGAGATCACCTGGGATTACACAAAGCAGGATATATGGTTGTACAGAATTACATATATAGTTATTTCCTCTGTGAATGGTTGCTTGATTTTTCTATTCTATTCTATAACTTCACCCAAACTACTATTTGCTTTCTAATATTTTCAAAAATAAATAATGAAGTTACTTGACTGTGTGTATATATTATACACACACACACATGCACACATATGTCTACATGTGAGCTATACATATAACAGAGTTGGACTAATGTCAGTTTCATTATTAAGATTACAAACTGCTGAAATCAAGCACTACATCATTTACTTTGACTTCCTCAATTGCCCTCCAATTTTAATGAGCCTTGGTCTAGGACACCACACCTTCTCACCCATATGATGGGGTTTTATCAAGATTCATAGCTCCTTTTTTGGCAGCTCTTTCCTGTAATAAAAGCTTCTCCATAGTCAGCTCTCCACAAAAACTTGGACTTCAACTTGTGCCCTGCCCCTTATCTGCTCTCACTGCACTGCAGGAAGTTTGTTTAGAAAATTCCCTCAAAATCCTAGGATCTCTGGCATTACTATTTATGTAAAGACTCACTGTTTAGATTTGGGAATAAGACAAACTGAGTTCAAATCCCTGTTCTGGCACTTATCAGTTATATGAATTGGTGTAAGTCATTTTCTTTGATATTCAGTTTTCCTATATACAATATGGAGATTAGCATCTTTAGTCTATCTTTAAAAAATCTACACACACACACACACACACACACACACAAATATACAGGCACAGGATGAAGACTCCTAAAAAAGAAGAATAAGGAGGAAAGCCTAGCAATATTGTTTGGAAAATATAACAGAAAGCTACCATAGTTAAAGTAGTGTGGTCCCAAAGCAGAACAAGATTAAAAAAAACAAACAAACAAAAAAGAGTTCAAAATCAATTTAAAGATCCACAGAAATTTTGCATTTGATTCAAGTCATTTCAAATAATTGGAAGAAGTTACAGTCAACATATTCCGTTGAGGAAGATGGGAAACTGAAAAGTGGATTTTCAGAATGATGAGTTAGTGTTCAGAACACCTGGGTACTTGAACTCCCTTTTCTCCCCCTGGTGAGAATAGGGACCTCCTGACACAGAGCTTATACAGGAACTTGGGTGTCTCTACATATTTTCATAAATTTTCTTGGACTGATAATGAAGGCCACAAGTAAACGGTGGCTTTGTTAGGGCAATAACTCAGCTTTCCAGGCCCAGCAGGCCCTAGTAGGTTGAGCAGGAAATCACCCACAGCTGCCTGACATCTTCAAGACTCTGAGGGACAGAGGAGGCTCCAGTAAGAAGTGCTGTGTCCACTCATGACATGGGAGGAAATCTTTTTTGTGTGTGTGTGTGAGCATATATTGTGTGAGCATCTCTGACAATGCGCTATTTCTTCCCATTAATCATAGGCCCACCTTACTATCTGAAGAGCCCATCTATAGAGTATGAAATTAATTCTTTACCTCATTCCTTCTATGAAAATCAGTATCAGTCAAATCAAAGATTTAAAGGTAAAGAAAAAACACAAAACACTGGAGATTTTTTTTCTTAAGCGTCTCAGAGTGGGAAAGTTTTTCTAAATATGGCTCAAAAACTACTTTCAAAAGTTATCAATAAACTCGAACACATGGGGAAAACATTTCTCTACTTGGGAAAAGATATATATACAGACATACAGACTAAAAAGCCAAAAACACTGGACAAATTGGAAGAAACTATTTTCCACCAAATATTGAAGGATTTATCTGCTTAATGTATAAATCGCTCTTACAAAACAATAAAAATATAAAACATTCAGTAGGAAAAAATGAGTATATGGCAAGAATACAGCTCAAAGAAAATATAAGTAATTTTAAACCTTTGAGAAAAATGTTCAGCCTTACGCATAATGTAAGAAATCCAAATTGAAACCACAAGTTGACATTTTTAAACTGCCTGATTGACAAAGCTAAGAAAATTTAATAAATAACCATATCAGATAGGATATAGGTGAAAAAGGCACATTTACCTTTGATTACTATGGAACATAAATGGTTCCAACCATCACGGAAGACAACTAAATGACATCTTTAAAAATTTGAAATGCATATGCCTGCATCAGCAATTCTATTCCTACAAATGTATCCAAAAGATTTACCCATGGATGTGTATTGAAGAATTTCAATACAGTAGCTCGGTGATAGAAAAGAATGGAAAATAACAAAAATATTCATCAACAAGGACCTAGTCAAATAAGTAATGTATATTCATACAACATTAAGCTATGCAGTAGCTTAAAAGGACTGGGCAATTTCCATTGAGTGATACAGAATTGCCAAAATATATGAGAAGAGCAAGGTGAAGAAAAATGTTTATAGTAGGTTACAGTTGTGTTACATGCTAGAGGCCATGTATCTCTATGTTCTTATATATATGCACAGACTACTGGCAGGGTATTCAAGAAACTAGGAAAGTTAGTAGTCAGTGGATAGTGGTACTGGAGGGCCAGGGAGCAAAAATGTGAGAGGAACTTTTTTTTTTATTGAATGACTTTTTTGTTTTCAAATTATAGACTATGAGCATCTATTACCTTTTCAAATAAATGAATAATGAAATAAGAAAAAATACAAAATAAATAATACAGTCATCCATGATAATCTGAGCATAGAAGAAAATGTCAGGGGATGTATGGATGCTTTTTCACCTATTTAAAAAATATATATTGATTCCAATGTTTCGTGTGTGTGTGTGTGTGTGTGTGTGTGTGAATTTCTCTCTCTGCTTAAGAAAATAGTTTTCTTAGGTACTATTTTCTTATATATCAATTTATCTTAGTAAATTACAATTCAGGCAAATTAATTATCAACATCAAATGAAACAAATGTTTTGTTTTGAAAAAAAATGCTAAAGAATAACCACACCAAAAACTATATTCAGCTTTTATATGCTTTTATATTTAGTATATTATATTGATGTTTTATTAAAATTTGTTTTTCATTAAAATTAGTAGAAGGTTTGGATTTTTTATCATAGTTACTAATTTTCTGAATAATGCTTACATTTAAAGAGCAAATGATTAATTATATGGTCATATTCTAGATTTTACACCATTACTTAAGAAAAATGTGTTGAATACAAATTTAACCTGATAATTAGAAATATTCAAAAATTATCTGCCCATTTTTAATCTTTTTATTTAGCTCATTTTATAAACATTTTTGCTACTTGGAGAATAAAATTATCCCCATGAGTGTTATGATTAGAATTTCAGTAGTACTCACTTAGCAGACTTCAAGTAGATCTTTAGTAGTGAGTCAACTAAATTAATCCATGGCATATCAGTGGCCAAAATGACATCATTTAAATACCTGTGCATAAAGTACCAGTTATGTTACTTAAAAAAATATTCAAAGATAAAATTAGTGTTTGCAGCAGGGTTTAAAGAAACTTATTTCACTTATTTAGTAGCCAGCTCAACATAAAAATTTTTGTAATTTCTCCTTTTTCTCTCTCTCCTTATGTCCTTCTTTTTATGGAAGGAATCACAATAGTTAACTATGAAAGGAAAACAGGATTGGAAACTCAATTTTTATATTTTTATCTGATCGTACTATTTAAATTTTCTATCTATAGAATATACAATAATGAAGGTATGTCATTTGTATTTGTTACAGGAAACATTTTAAGTGGATGTCTGGGAAGGACATTACGCACCCCTCTCCCCCTTGCTTTTTATACTTTTACAAGAAGATTATGACAATTAAAGAAAAGTATTTTGAGAATATATTTAAAAGGCTGGATCCTATGTGATCACTGTCTATGTGATTATTTGCAGATCCCAAGACAATGTTTCAAGGACAAGTGGTTTATTTGGGAGGTGATCTTGGGAGACCCTGACAGAGGAACAGGGAAATGAGACAGAGAAGGAAAGAGAGCCCACAAAGTTCACGTTTTCACGTCAACTAACTGGATCTCAGTCCCCACTAGGACGAAGCTGCGGGCCAGCGTAGCACCCGTGTCTCAGAGTCATCTTATCAGGGATCACCAGCTAAGCGTTAATTCTCTGGCCATTCAAGCTTGCAGCAGCCTGGGGAGAGCAGGCTCTGGCTGCCAGAGAGAATCCTCAGCAGGAAGTAAAGGCAATTGTGCATGACAGTGGTAATGCCTGAGAGGGTACAAGCAGGAAAGCCTCAGCACTGCTTTAATCCCTGCCACTTAAAGTGATGGTGCACTTGATCATAATTTCCTGTGGTCTAAAGTTTCAAGTGTGTCTTCCCTCTCTACTGCCCTGATTTGGCTACTCCTGAGACTTGGGAGCTGGTTAGGACTTCTAGACAGGACTTGCCTGGAAGGGGAGTGAGGCCAGCTGGAGAGCAGATGAACGTCAGGTCCATCATGGGTGTAGTGTTTCATTTATGTTTGCCCATGTGGAAGGCATTCTGCTTCTACAAACATCCTCAGTTTTTGTATGGGGATGATCTTCCCCCATGCACATCCTTTCAGTTCACACGAATCAGGGTGAGAACATGCTGGTTTAAGTCAGGACAGTTTAAATAAGGAAGATTAAATACTAGGATCTTTGCTCTGGAGCTGAAGTTGGAAAGATTCTGCCCTGGTACCTCTGTCTGCCATTACGTGATCACAGGGAAAGACCCTCTCGGAGTGGATCAGTGGGAGAGAGCTGTGAGCTCAAGAGAGAGAAATTAGGTTCTGAGCCATCATTTAGAGGTACAGTCCCTGTCTCCACCAGCCCGGGTGACCGTAACCTCTTTGAATAAGTCGGATGGAGTAAGACTTTTGGATTTGAATCCGGAAGGTTTCTAAATGCAATATTAGATTATCAGATAATTATAATAGAGAAAGTAATATTAACGTCCTATTTAAAGAATTTTCAGCAATAGGCAAATCTTCAATAAACAGAAACAAGTGTGACCGTGGCTAAGTTTTTAAAACTTTTTAGTTCCTTAGTATCCTCAGTAGTAGACTGAAGTAAATCACTGTATTGACATAATAGAGGGGCCGTGAATGCTAAACAAAAGCTACTAAAATTGTCAATTGTACAGTTTTTGTCACATCATATCATGAGCTCCATGAGGACTAAGACTCTGTCTGGTATCTATTTGTTAACCATTGTAAATCCAGCACCAACTATGCTGCTTGCACATAGTAAACCATCAACAGATGCATGGATGGAAGAAAGCAGAAGTGACAGTCAAAAACTGAGCAACCGTTATGGTACCAGCACCATCGGAAGACACTAGGCAGCCATAAACAATCAATACAGCCCTACTGGTAGGCATGACTACTGAAAATGAGCTAGGAAGAATGAGGAAACAAATATTAAAATGCAAATTATATGTAGGTACTTTCTTATATACAGTATATGCTACCTCACATCATTCTAAAGCTTTGGCTATCTTTGGTTTTTACCTCAAACTAGCATATGTGGGGTGATGTTGCCCACTGGTTATTATTTTATGAAAAAAACATTGCCAGAATATATTTTCTCGATTACACGGATCTTTTATATAGACTTCTTTACTCTTGAGAAAAGAATCATGACTAAATCCCTCCAACATTTTCCCTTACAAGCAGTGCCTTGCTGTGCTATATAATTCTGCTGTTAAAAGGACACTTTGGGATTATATGCTGAGTATATGCATGGTACTACTGTGGAAGTAACTTCATTTTAAGTCTCTCAATATGAGCTGGCTGGTTTTACTATTACTTTTGAGTCATGAGTCCTTTGATAAATACCATTTTTAATGTTTCCCTCCCTCCACAAGGCCTAAGATAGAAAGAATATTACTCAGAATTGGAGAGTTTAAGGTGTGGCTTTATGTCACATGGAAAGGGCAGAATAGAGCCAGAGTAAAAACCCACCTCTCCACACCCTAAAACATTCAAGGTCTAGGTCTGTCCTAGGACTGAATCCAACAGTAAAACTGAAATTCATATTTTGATCAGGTAACCAATTCAAGCATTCAAGAATATGTTCATCAAGTTGCATGCTATTTTTTACCATCCCACTATACCAGGGTAACTTTCCCAGATTCTCATTTACTCAAGGGCTACCTCTTCCTTTTACCAGTGTTTCCTCTTGATATGTCCTCAGGAAATAGGAACTAATTTCAATATACGTTGGTTAATTCATTAAACAAATATTTGTTTAGAGCCTAAAAGAAAAAGCCACTGGGCTAACATGGATTAAAGTAAAACATAATGAGACTCATAAATGCCCTGTAACAGGAACATCAATAATAAAATTGCAATACCCAACATTTCTTAAAGTCAATGGAATATCTTACATCAGTCAACTGGGTGACTCAAATTGTCTATTCCCCGAATAAACACTTTGTTTTATCCATAGTAGGCCCTTGATGGAGCAGAATGGAATCATATTTGACATTCATTGGGTTTGGCAACTGCCATCATTGTTTAATCAGATACTTATAAGAATTCTTCATTTGTTATAATTGTTTCTAAATTACAAACAAGACAAAGATCAACAATTATTCAGTACTTTGGGCTTCAATCAAAATAAACTCAATGGTATATCAGTCATATCCCATCCCACAAACTTCCATTTCACTGTACTCTCAATAATACTTCCTCCAGCATAGTGGATGAAATCCTGTGAGTTAACTTGCTTATTTATCAACAATCACAAAGACCACATTTCACTGCAGATGAACCATCCATCTTCAATTTGTGACTTTTTTTCTCTGTGTATGAAGGAATTGAGAAGGAATCAGGAAATTAAAGGTAAGCATTCTAGCTAAAAAAAAAAAAAAAAAGGCTTCCCTGGTGGCGCAGTGGTTGAGAATCTGCCTGCCAATGCAGGGGATACGGGTTCGAGCCCTGCTCTGGGAAGATCCCACATGCCGCGGGGCGACTAGGCCTGTGAGCCACAATTGCTGAGCCTGCGCGTCTGGAGCCTGTGCTCCGCAACGAGAGGCCGCGACAGTGAGAGGCCCGCGCACCGCGATGAAGAGTGGCCCCCGCTTGCCGCAACTAGAGAAAGCCCTCGCACAGAAACGAAGACGCAACACAGCCATAAATAAATAAATAAATAAAAATTGTTAAAAAAAGAGTAAAACCTTTATAAAAAAAAAAATGACTCTATTCATTTTTTACTTAATCTCATAAAATGCCTTTCTTTTTCTAGAAACTACCCCTCTTCCTTCAAATAACAACAAGAAAATGACATTTGCAGTACTTCAAACTAAAGTATGTATCATGGTATTGCAAATGTTTTCTAAAAGGTCAAAACACATTTTCTACTGTAAAGATTGTTGGTCCAGAATCAACACAAATTTTTTAAATTATACTGTTTAAAATCACTGAATATATATGTGAATATATACATTACATGTATGTAACTGTGTATGTGTACACACACACATTTCATAGATTCACATGCAAGATGTTCCTCCCTCCCTCCCTCTCTCTCTCTTTCTTTCTCTCTTTCTCTCTCTTTCTTTCTTTCTAAAACACACTGAAAAACACTTAAATTCCTTAAGGGTATTGCTTGGGTCTTCTATTTTATTTTTATATTCTTTCTACAGCACTTATATTGAAGACAAGGAATACAATGGTGGCATTCAATAATTGCTTTCTAACTATATATGATAAAGGAAAATTTAAAGGCTCTATTGTCCATAGAACACAAACTACTTAACAGTGACAATATGTATAGCCTTGTATTATAATGTTAATATAGAAGTGCATAATATAATTATATGAAATAATCATTATCCATTTTAATAATAAAATATATATTATATAGTACATTATAAATACTGATACTATATAACACACAGTATAATATAAAATTCAAAGTTCTAAGTATGGGATGATACTAAGACATTGTCTAAATATATTTTTGTTCATCTCTATATATATAGTTCCTTTACAAGTAGTTTAAAAAACTGCTGAAGATGTAGGAACAACCAAGTTACTTCTCAGAGAAACCCCCAAAATGTCTATCTCCTTAATTATAGATTATAGAAAGAAGAGCAAGGCATTATCATCATGACCGTTGAGGGAAATGAAAATACATCTTCAAGATCCCATATGAAAAACTCCCTGCTATCTAAATTATTTTTCTCAGTAAATAAGATAGGCTTTTGAGGGAGATATAATGCCTAGGTTTTTGAGGGAGACACAGGTATGTGAAATACAGCAGAGCTGACTGGAGGTAATTCCAACTATCAGACCATCAGGAATGTATTTGTATGACAGATACATTGTAAATGGTAGAAGTACATGACCTAGTTTATTAGTTAAGTTACATTTACTGTCAGCAACAGAAACCAACTCCGGTAGCTGCAAGCAAGTGGATGGATATCTATTTGAGTAACAGGATGACTTCATAGAGCACTGGAAGTTTGGAGACTCAGACTTAGAAAACAAAGGTTCATGTTAGGGTGGACAGCTATTGAACAGAAAACACGGCTTTTTCTTTCTTTCTTTTTTTTTTTGGTTTAAAAATTTTATTTATTTATTTTTTAAAATATTACATTTTAATTTTTATTTCTTTATTTTTTTTTTACATCTTTATTGGAGTATAATTGCTTCACAATGGTGTGTGTTTCTGCTGTATAACAAAGTGAATCAGCTATATGTATACATATATCCCCACATATCCTCCCTCTTGCGTCTCCCTCCCACACTCGCTAACCCACCCTTCCAGGTGGACACAAAGCACTGAGCTGATCTCACTGTGCTATGTGGCTGCTTCCCATTAACTATCCATTTTACATTTGGCAGTGTATATATATCCATGCCACTCTCTCACTTCGTCCCAGCTTCCCCTTCCCCTTCCCCATGTCCTCATGTCCACTCTCCACGTCTGCAAGTTTATTCCTGTCCTGCCCCTAGGTTCTTCAGAACCTTTTTTTTTGTTTTTTTTAGATTCCATATATATGTGTTAGCATACGGTATTTGTTTTTCTCTTTCTGACTTACTTCACTCTGTATGACAGACTCTAGATCCATCCACCTCACTACAAATAACTTCATTTCTTTTTATGGCTGAGTAATATTCCATTGTATATATGTGCCACATCTTCTTTATCCATTCATCTGTCGATGGACACTTAGGTTGCTTCCATGCCCTGGCTATTGTAAATAGAGCTGCAATGAATAATATGGTACATGACTCTTTTTGAATTATGGTTTTCTCATGGTACATGCCCAGTAGTGGGAATGCTGGGTCATATGGTAGTTCTATTCCTACTTTTTTTAAGGAACCTCCATTCTGTTCTCCATAGTGGTGGTATCTATTAACATTCCCACCAAAAGTGCAAGAGGGTTCCCTGTACTCCACACCGTCTCCAGCATCTATTGTTTGTAGATTTTTTAATGATGGCCATTCTGACTGGTGTGAGGTGATACCTCATTGTAGTTTTGATTTGCATTTCTCGAATAATTAGTGATGGTGAGCTTCATTTCATGTGTATATTGCCAATCTGTATATATTCTTTGGAGAAATGTCTATATACGTCTTCTGCCGATTTTTGGATTGGGTTGCTTTTTTTTTGATATTGAGCCATATAAGCTGCTTGTATATTTTGGAGATTAATCATTTGTCAGTTGCTTCGTTGGCAAATATTAGCTCCCATTCAAGGATTGTCTTTTTGTCTTGTTTATGGTTTCCTTTGCTGTTCAAAAGCTTTTAAGTTTCATTAGGTCCCATTTGTTTATTTTTGTTTTTTTTTCCATTTCTCTAGAAGGTGGGTCAAAAAGGATCTTGTTGTGATTTATATCATAAAGTGCTCTGCCTATGATTTCCTCTAAGAGTTTTCTAGTGTCTGGCCTTACATTTAGGTCTTTAATCCATTTTGCATTTATTTTTGTGTATGGTCTTAGGGAGTGCTCTAATTTCATTCTTTTACATGTAGCTGTCCAGTATTCCCAGCACCACTTATTGAAGAGGTTGTCTTTTCTCCATTGTATGTTCTTGCCTCCTTTACCAAAGATAAGGTGACCATATGGGCAGGGGTTTATCTCTGGGTTTTCTATCCTGTTTCATTAACCTAAATTTCTGTTTTTGTGCCACTACCATACTGTCTTCATTACTGTAGCTTTGTAGTATAGTCTGAAGTCAGGGAGCCTGATTCCTCCAGCTCCGTTTTTCTTTCTCAAGATTGCTTTGGTTATTTGGGGTGTTTTGTGTTTCCATACAAAAAAATTGTGAAATTTTTTGTTGTAGTTGTGTGAAAAATGCCATTGGCAGTTTGATAGTGATTGCACTGAATCTGTAGATTGCTTTGGGTAGTAGAGTCATTTTCACAATGTTGATTCTTCCAATCGAACAACATGGTATATCTCTCCATCTGTTTGTATCATCTTTAATTTCTTTCATCAGTGTCTTATAGTTTTCTGCATACAAGTTTTGTCTCCTTAGGTAGGTTTATGCCTAGGTATTTTATTCCTTTTGTTGCAATGGTAAATGGGAGTGTTTCCTTAATTTCTCTTTCAGATTTTTCATCATTAGTGTATAGGAATGCAAGAGATTTCTGTGCATTAATTTTGTATCCTGCTACTTTACCAAATTCAATGATTAGCTCTAGCAGTTTTCTGATATCATCTTTAGGATTCTCTATGTATAGTATCATGTCATCTGCAAACAGTGACAGTTTTACTTCTTCTTTTCCAATTTGGATACCTTTTATTTCTTTTTTTCTCTGATTGCTGTGGCCAAAACTATGTTGAATAATAGTGGTGAGAGTGGGCAACCATGTCTTGCTCCTGATCTTAGTGGAAATGGTTTCAATTTTTCACCATTGAGAATGATGTTGGCTGTGGGTTTGTCATATATGGCCTTTCTTATGTTGAGGTAAGTCCCCTCTATGCCTACTTTCTGGAGGGTTTCTATCATAAATGGGTGTTGAATTTTGTTGAAAGCTTTTTCTGCATCTATTGAGTTGATCATATGGTTTTTATCCTTCAATTTGTAATTATGGTTTTCACATTGATTGATTTGCATATATTGAAGAATCCTTGCATTCCTGGGATAAACCCCACTTGATCATGCTGTATGATCCTTTTAATGTGCTGTTGGATTCTGTTTGCTAGTATTTTGTGGAGGATTTTTGCATCTATATTCATCCGTGATATTGGCCTGTAGTTTTCTTTCTTCGTGACATCTTTGTCTGGTTTTGGTATCAGGGTGATGGTGGCCTCATAGAATGATTTTGGGGTGTTTCTCCCTCTGCTAAATTTTGGAAGAGTTTGAGAAGGATAGGTGTTAACTCTTCTGAAATGCTTGATAGATTTCACCTGTGAAGCCATCTGGTCCTGGGCTTTTGTTTGTTGGAAGAATTTTACTCACAGTCTCAATTTCAGTGCTTGTGATTGTTCTGTTCATATCTTCCATTTCTTCCTGGTTCAGTCTTGGAAGGTTGTGCTTTTCTAAGAATGTGTCCATTTCTTCCAGGTTGTCCATTTTATTGGCATATAGTTGCTTGTAGTAATCTCTCATGATCCTTTGTATTTCTGCAGTGTCAGTTGTTACTTCTCCTTTTTCATTTCTAATTCTACTGAATTGAGTCTTCCCCCTTTTTTTCTTGATGAGTCTGGCTAATGGTTTATCAATTTTGTTTGTCTTCTTAAAGAACCAGCTTTTAGTTTTACTGATTTTTGCTATCATTTCCTTCATTTCTTTTTCATTTATTTCTGATCTGATCTTTATAATTTCTTTCCTTCTGCTAACTTTGGGGTTTTTTTGTTCTTCTTTCTCCAATTGCTTTAGGTGGAAGGTTAGGTTGTTTATTTGAGACGTTTTTTGCTTCTTGAGGTAGGATTGTATTGCTATAAACTTCCCTCTTAGAACAGATTTTGCTTCATCCCATCGGTTTTCGGTTGTCGCGCTTTCATTGTCATTTGTTTCTAAGTATTTTTTGATTTCCTCTTTGATTTCTTCAGTGATCTCTTGGTTATTAAGTAGTGTATTGTTTAGCCTCCATGTGTTTGTATTTTTTACGGTTTTTTTCCTGTAATTGATATCTAGTTTCATAGCACTGTGGTCAGAAAAGATATTTGATACGATTTCAATTTTCTTAAATTTACCAAGGCTTGATTTGTGACCCAAGATATGATCTGTCCTGGAGAATGATACAGGAGCACTTGAGAAGAATGTGTATTATGTTGTTTTTGGATGGAATGTCCTATAAATATCAATTAAGTCCATCTTGTTTAATGTATCATTTAAAGCTTGTGTTTCCTTATTTATTTTCATTTTGGATTATCTGTCCATTGGTGAAAGTGGGGTGTTAAAGTCCCCTACTATGATTGTGTTACTGTCGATTTCCCCTTTTATGGCTGTTAGTATTTGCCTTATGTATTGAGGTGTTTCTATGCTGGGTGCATAAATATTTACAATTATTATATCTTCTTCTTGGATCAATCCCTTGATCATTATGTAGTGTCCTTCTTTGTCTCTTGTAATAGTCTTTATTTTAAAGTCTATTTTGTCTGATATGAGAATTGCTACTCCAGCTTTCTTTTGATTTCCTTTTGCATGGAATATCTTTTTCCATCCCCTCACTTTCAGTCGGTATGTGTCCATAGGTCTGAAGTGGGTCTCTTGTAGACAGCATATATGGGTTTTGTTTTTGTATCCATTCAGCCAGTCTATGTCGTTTGGCTGGAGCATTTAATCCATTTACCTTTAAGGTAGTTATCGATATGTATTTTCCTATTACCATTTTCTTAATTGTTTTGGGTTTGTTTTTGTAGGTCTTTTCCTTCTCTTGTGTTTCCTGCATAGAGAAGTTCCTTTAGCATTTGTTGTAAAGCTGGTTTGGTGGTGCTGAAGTCTCCTAGCTTTTGCTTGTCTGTAAAGGTTTTAATTTCTCCATTGAATCTGAATGTGATCTTTGATGGGCACAGTAATCTTGGTTGTAGGTTTTTCGCTTTCATCACTTTAAATATGTCCTGCCACTCCCTTCTGGCTTACAGAGTTTCTGCTGAAAGATCAGCTGTTAACCTTATGGGGATTCCCTTGTACGTTATTTGTTGCTTTTCCCTTGCTGCTTTTAATATTTTTTCTTTTTATTTAATTTTTTATAGTTTGATTAGTATGTGTCTTGGTGTGTTTCTCCTTGGATTTGCCCTATATGGGACTTTCTGTGCTTCCTGGACTTGATTGACAATTTCCTTTCCCGTATCAGGGAAGTTTTCAAGTATAATATCTTCAAATATTTTCTCAGTCCCTTTTTTTTTCTCTTCTTCTTCTGGGACCCTTATAATTCGAATGTTGGTACGTTTAATGTTGTCCCAGATGTCTCTGAGACTGTCTTCAATTCTTTTCATTCTTTTTTCTTTATTCTGCTCTACAGTAGTTATTTCCAGTATTTTATCTTCCAGGTCACTTATCCGTTCTTCTGCCTCAGTTATTATGCTATTGATCCCTTCTAGAGAATTTTTAATTTCATTTATTGTGTTGTTCATCATTGTTTGTTTGCTCTTTAGTTCTTTTAGGTCCTTGTTATATGTTTCTCGTATTTTCTCCATTCTATTTCCAAGAATTTGGGTCATATTTACTATGATTACTCTGAATTCTTTTTCAGGTAGACTGCCTATTTCATTTGTTTGGTCTGGTGGGATTTTAACTTGCTTCTTCATCTGCTGCATATTTCTCTGTCTTCTAATTTTGCTTAAGTTACTGTGTTTGGGGTCTCCATTTCGCAGGCTGCCAGTTCGTAGTTCACGTTGATTTTGGTGTCTGCCCCCAGTGGGTAAGGTTGGTTAAGGGGTTTTGTAGGCTTCCTGGTGGAGGGGACTAGTGCCTGTGTTCTGGTGGGTGAGGCTGGATCTTGCCTTTCTGATGGGCAGAACCGCGTCCGGTGGCGTGTTTTGGGGTGTCTGTGACCTTTTTATGATTTTAGGCAGCCTCTCTGCTAATGGGTGGGGTTGTGTTCCTGTCTTGCTAGTTGTTTGGCATAGGGTATCCAGCACTGTAGCTTGCTGGTCATTGAGTGAAGCTGGGTCTTAGCGTTGAGATGGAGATCTCCGTGAGAGCTTTCGATGTTTGATATTATGTGGGGCTGGGGGGTTTCTGGTTGACCAATGTCCTGAACTCAGCTCTCCTACCTCAGAGGCTTAGGCCTCACACCTGGCCGGAGCACCAAGACCCTGTCAGTCACACAGCTCAGAAAAAAAGGCAGAAAAGAAAAAAAAGAAAAAAAGAAAGAAAGAAAAAATAAAATAAAATACAGTTATTAAAATAAAATAATTATTATTAAACATAAAAACATTAAAAAGTAATAAAAAAAAGAAAGAAAAATAAACGGAAAGAAAGAAGAGAGCAGCCAAACCAAAAAACAAATACACCAATAAAAGTGCTAAAAACTATACTTAAAAAAAACAAAAAACAAAAAAAACCGGACAGACAGAACCCTAGGACACATGTAAAAGCAAAGCTATACAGACAAAATCACACAAAGAAGCATACACATACACACTCACAATAAAAGAAAAAGGAAAAAAAATGTATATATATATTTTTTTTTTTAAAAAAGGAAGTGGGCAACCAAACCAGTAAACAATGCTACCAGTGATAATAAGCTGTAAATACTAAACTAAGATCAACATAAAACCAGAAACAAATTAGAAGCAGAAAGCAAACTCCAATTCTACAGTTGTTCCCAAAGTCCACCGCCTCAATTTTGGGATGATTCATTGTCTATTCAGGTATTCCACAGATGCAGGGTACATCAAGTTGACTGTGGAGATTTAACAGGCTGCTCCTGAGGCTGCACAGAGAGATTTCCCTTTCTCTTCTTTTCACACAGCTCCTGGGATTCAGCTTTGGATTTGGCCCCGCCTCTGTGTGTAGGTTACCTGAGGGCGTCTGTTTCCCACCCAGGCAGGCCAGGGTTCAAGTAGCAGCTGATTAGGGGGGGCTCTGGCTCACTCAGGCTGGGGGTGGGTGGGAGGGAGGGGTACAGAATGCAGGGCGAGCCTGTGGCGGCAGAGGCCATCGTGACTTTGCAACAGCCTGAGGTGCACTGTGTGTTCTCCTGGGGAAGTTGTCCCTGGATCATGGGACCCTGGCGGTGGCAGGCTGCACAGGCTCCTGGGAGGGGAGGTGTGGATAGTGACCTGTGCTTGCACACAGGCTTCTTGCTGGCTGCATCAGCAGCCTTAGCATTTCATGTCCGTCTCTGGTGTCTATGCTGATAGCCGCAGCTCACACCCGTCTCTGGAGCTCGTCTAGGCGGTGCACTGAATCCCCTCGCCTTGCACACCCTGAAACAGTGGTCTCTTGCCTCTTAGACAGTTCCAGACTTTTTCCCGGACTCCCTCCTGGCTAGCTGTGGTGCACTAGCCCCCTCAGGCTGTGTTCACGCAGCCAACCCCAATCCTCTCCCTGGGATCTGACCTCCAAAGCCCGAGCCTCAGCTCCCAGCCCCTGCTCGCGCCAGTAGGTGAACAGACAAGCCTCAGGCTGGTGAGTGGTGGTCGGCAGTGATCTTCTGTGCAGGAATCTCTCCACTTTGCCCTCTGCACCCCTCTTGCTGTGCTCTCCTCTGTGGCTCTGAAGTTTTCCCCTGCCCACCCCCCGTCTCCACCAGTGAAGGGGCTTCCTAGTGGGTGGAAACCTTTCCTCCTTCACAGCTCCCTCCAGAGGTGCAGGTCCCGTCCCTATTCTTTTGTCTCTGGTTTTTCTTTTCTCTTTTGCCCTACCCAGGTCCGTGGGGAGTTTCTTGCCTTTTGGGAAGTCTGAGGTCTTTTTCCAACATTCAGTAGGTGTTCTGTAGGAGTTGTTCCACATGTAGATGTATTTTTGATGTATCTGTGGTGAGGAAGGTCATCTCCACATCTTAGTCCTCTGCCATCTTGAAGGTCCTCCCAGCTTTTTCTTTTTATAAAGAAAAGTTTGGGTACCCCTCTGTAGCTGATGCAGTGAATGATTTCTAAAAGTATCCTACAGCATCCTTGCATCATTTGATCAAGATTCAAAATTCTGGGCAGGAGTATGCAATTAGCTAAGCTACTTCACCATTCTATGCCCTGGCTCTCTCAGGTTGAGAGGTAAGAGACAGTCTGATCCTTTTACTTTTAGTTCTAGAGCATGTAGTACAACCTTGCACCAAAGCTACTTGAAACGCAAAATTCCTCCTCTAAAGGAAAAAGGTGATGAAGACTATAGAGGTACTTTTTTGAAAAGCCAATATTCACTATACTTAGACATGACAGTAAGAAAATCTTTTCTCCATTTTACACATAGATCATTTTATAATAATCTTCTGAAGTCATGACATTTATTTACTTGTTTATTTATTTGTTTGTTTATTTAACTTGTTGTCAGTTTAACTTGTTCATTGTCATCAATGACTAACATATAGGCCTCATAAGAACCAGAATTTGTCTCTCTGGTTCAATGCATTTAGACCAGATACTGGTAAATCAACACTTAGTTTATCAATATCTATTTGTTGGACTACTTGACTGATCAATAAAAGGACATTGTAATGTGTGGAAAATACTACTTCCCCAATTTCTTTGCCCAACTGAATCCTTCTGAATCACTTTTGACACAACTCTGTGGGGTATTTTCAACCTCAAATAATTGTTATGACATAGAAGCCTTGACTAAAAAAGATGGAGAGCTTCCCACTGTGTTTTCACAGACTCAGCAGGTTTATCTCTACAGTCCCATGTAGAAAGTGTATTTTTGACCTACTTTCTCTAATGGTCAGTGTGCTAGAGTTAACAATGAACTTGTGATGTTAAAGAATCAAGTGTGAAACAGATGCTTCCTCCTGGTCCCTCTGAAATTGTTTTAAGTTTCAAAAAGAAATTTTCTAAATACCAATGGAATTTGAAAGATAAATGTAAACTGGACTTCTTGGAGTAGCTTTCACAGTGAGAAGTTTCTAACATCTAATTCTGAAGAAAGAGTCAACAGTAAAGATTTGAAAGGAGTAATGATAGTTATTATGGCAAAAAAATGTCAGAAAGGTATTCAGTGTTTTTTTGTTTGTTTGTGGGTGGACATGGGGAAGATAAGTAGATATCAAGATTTAAGTTTAGGGTCCAATAATTCTGGGTGATGCTTTCTGTCTAAAACCCTTTTGTCTTTTAATACCCAGTTCTAGGTTCAGGTATGTAAAAGGCTTACCTGAACTTTCAAGGTGGCCTCCCTTCTATGTTTCCATTACATGCTACTTTATTTGAAAATTTACCATATTTTTTTTACACTTAGTTTATTTTCTATATTTCTCTACTCAGATGCTGTCATTCCAAATGCAGAAGCCCCATCTTATTGTTCTTTGTGCCCTCAGAACCTAGCTCAACATTGTACAGCGCATACAGTTCAATATATTTTTCTTGAAATATTAATTGGTCTAAGGTAAATATAGTCATGTAACTTGCTGAAAATCAATGATAAGCCTGATTTCTGGGTTATATGAAGAAAGGTAATATGTTAAAATAAGAAAACAATTTCTACCCCGGAACCTGTAATGAAATTCCCTCTTACCTGTTAAGTAGTAAATATTATGCAGTTTTTTAAAAAATCAGCAGTATGTAAATAATCAAAAAGGACCATCTCCAGAATATGAAAATAAAGTTCAGAGACAATAAGATAATTATTACCTTTCCGCTTTTAAAGAGTTAAGAGAGAAGGTGACCAAATAGATGTAGTCAGGCAACAGGAAGAAAAAAAAAAAAGAAGGAGGGACAGGGAATTAGAAGTACAGAACAAGATACAGTTCCTCATCTTTGCCAGTCTACCTGGGATGACTTAGAAAAAAAATGGATGAAGACAGAAAATCCCAGTGATACCTTGTTTCTGCCATGGCACTTTTAGATCCATTTTAATGAGACTTTCAGAGTTTCCCAGAAAATAAACTCTGTCCCTCTCAAGGTTCCTATATTTTCCAGATGCTTCCGGACATCTAATAATTTCTGCAAAGACTTTGGCCATTAGTAATTTCCAGACATCACAGCCTTTACTAACAGAAAGCATTAGAAAATAATTCCTCTCATCTTTACAGACATTAGCTTTAGCTATCTATACTAGGGACCTTTTGCAGAAGAAGTGGAGTAGAGAAATCTTTTGCTAGATACTATAAAAAAATTCTTTTTTATGTTTTCACTTCTTTCCAAGGGATGCTTGCTTGCTTGCAAACTAACTCAATCAACCTTCTTCCCCATTACTCAATGAAACGGCAAAAGCTTTATAGGGAAAAAAAAAATAGGCTTCATAAACAGCCAATGTTCCACAAGCATTCAGCATAATGTGAAAGCGTTGAATTATCTTCTAAAATAATATTTATTATTTTTAATTAAGAAAATAAATGTAAAGAAGAAAAATTATTCATAATGTAAAAGCCTTTTCATATAACTTTTATTTTTTATCCTTGCTCAATTCTCGGAAAAATATTGTTTTTTATTTACAAAGTAGTTCCTGAATATTGTGTGTATCCCTTGTTAAATGTCATATTGAAGAAAAGTATATAGTTTAAAAGTGAACACTTCCATTAACCCCAGGCCCCAAGGTTCTCGGTCCTGTAGTGAAGACAGCATTAAGTAGAGTTCCCTTCTACTCTTTGGTGGACTTAAGGCATGAGGGAGAACTAAATTCTTGTTTTAATCTATTGAGATCTTTAGTTTGTTGATTTGCAAAGTGTAATCTAGCCTACTGTTTTAGATATGAGAGTTATATCTCTCATAAAATAAAGAAGTATTCTTTTATTTTGTAACATATTATTCAAATTTATGCTACTATGGACAGATTGTCACCTGCCGTATCAGTAAACAAAGGAAGTTGGGGCCATAAAAAGCCATCAGCCACTGCAGTCATCCTGCCCTACTGCGGATGGTGCACCTTGAGGGGATTCAGGATGGAGAAAACAGGATATTGGCCCTAGATACTTAAAGTGCATATGAAAGAAATGATTCCAGTGAGCCCAGACTCTCTCATCTTACCATATACAGAAAAGGGCTAAATTCAGTAACCTGAGATGTCTGTTTTTCTTTAATTAACAATCCTGGTTTCTTTTGCAAAAACTCCTACATATCCTGGCTCTTCCCTTACCTCTTTGGAACAGTCCCTCAGAGCTATCTAAGAGACTGTTTCCCAGGCTTAAGTCCTCAGTATGTCCACCAAATAATAAAAAATAATTCTCAACTAGGTTGTGCACTTTTTTTCCAGTTGACACTACTTTGTATTTTTTCTATAACTTGCTCTTCTTTTTAACTTGGAAAATCACTGTTGTTAGTCCACATTAATCCACTTTATTCTTTTCAACAGATTTATGATATTTTACATAATTAATGTAACATAACTGATACATCAAATTGGTTGAAAGAATATAGAATGTAGCAGAAGAGGACTCCATATGGACTCAAGCTTCCATAAAGAATAAAAGTGAATGAATAGAGCAGAAATAAGGAAGATGGTGAATTCAGAAACAAGTCTAGGGTAAAATGAAGATCAAAAGTGGAACAGATAAGACATATGAGGTAAGTTTGCTAAAATGTAAATTATTAAGAAAGAAACATAGACAAAAGCAAGGGAGAGCTACTAATCACCTATGGACAAACCATTATGAGGGAAGTTGTCTTTTTGAAATTTATATTTATTATAGAACCAAGAATACTACCTGATACGTTCACCTATTTAGGGTTTAAAACGTGCTTGTAGAGTACTGATAATAATAAAAATAAAAATAATTCCTACCACTTATTGGAAATTTAATATGTGCCAGACACTGTGCTCTGTGCAAAGTACTTGTGCTAAACCTTGAAAAGGTCCCTCCAGCAAACTTTCATTCAATTTATTCAGTTAGTAAACACTTTCTAGATTCCTCTTTTTTTCACAACCATATGTAATCCAGCAGTAAGTTCTACGGTCTCCACTTTCAAAATATATCCCAAATCTAACCATCTCTCATCACTTTTACAGCTCCCCTCTAATCCAAGCCACCTTCATTTTTAGGAACAATATAATAGCCTTCTAACTAGTTTCCCTGCTTCCACAGTTCTTCATCCAGCGACAAAATGGTTTCGGCATGTAAAGCAGATCGTATCACCCCTCTTACTCAAATAATCCTCATAGATTCCCAGTCAGGAGCTGTGACTATAATAAAGTAAGCATTACTCAGAGGGAAAACGAGGAAGAAGATGATGCCCAGGAAACACCTAAAAAATTAGTCGCAAAATCCTAAAAGTCAGGTTGCCCCATGAAGAATGATGGAACTGCTGATGTAGCTCACTAGATATTAGGAGTCAAACAGCAACACCAGCTGTTGGGATCTGGGGGAAGCTGTGACATGGGCGCTTGAACTCTGCCTGCACTCAAGTGTTACTACTTGCCATAGGTAGCCACCCAGGTAACCCTAGCCTCGAAGGGCTAATGAAAAAGCGCCTGCCACAGGACACCAGACGGTTCAATTAACCGCAAGAGAATCACATAGGTGACAGAGAGGGAAGATGTCAGGCGGCTCATCAGAGGACTACGGCAGAGGGAGACAGCCGTAGATCAGACAGTTGCTGAGAAATATATTAAGTTGGTCAGCCAGCAGCACTAATGGAGGGTCAGAAGGAACTGACAGTGAGTTACTCGCAGGCCCTGTGCACAGCTGCTCGCAGCAGGAAGAGCTGGCAGGGCGAGAGGAAGGAGCAGCTAATCAAACAGTCTGACGTGCTGATTAGACAAGCGGTGGGACCAGACAGCAGGGGTAGGAGATTCAACTGCCGGAGGATCAGAAGAATGGGAAAGGCAAAGACAGAACAAGGTCAGCCAGGGGTCTGGGTAAAAGGGGTAGCTGATTGGGTGGCGGTCTGATCAGCCATCGCACAGGAAAGAGAGCCAGCTGTAGGAGGAGCCAGGGGGACTGAGGGGACTGAGCGATTTTTAGAGCCCAGGAATCTCAGGGTCAGAAGAGCTAATCAGAGCTGCCAGCAGCTCTGCAGAGCTGGGGGTGCAGCTGATTGTGAGTTTGCAGCCTGTGCCTTTGGCCAAGGGTTTATTTTTCACACCACAAGCAGAGCATGCTGCTCAGCTGCTTTCTCTGCTCTCGCAAGGCTCAGGGGACTGTGATTTGAAGTCTCCTTGACAAAGTAGGGCAGTGGCCAAGTCTCAGCTCCCGTCAATACAGCAGCCTGCACCAGGAGCTGAGGCCTGCGCTGGAACCCTGGCCAGCCTGACTCACCAGGGCAGATAAACACACAAACACTCCTTTCCTTGTCCTCCCTCCCTCCTTCCCTCCTTCCCTCCTTTCCTTTCTTTCTTTCTTTCTTTCCTTTTTCTTCCTTCCTTCCTTCCTTTTCCTTCCTTCCTTCCTTCCTTCCTTCCTTCCTTCCTTCCTTCCTTCCTTCCATCCATCCATAATACACGCATTATTGGAAAAGTTGCACAAAGGATTCTGAATGTAAAGGTTTAGGTCAAAATACGACATATCTTAAATGTGTCAGAAACGTCTGCTCCATGTTCTTTAAACTTCAGGCATAGTCACTCTCCACACTTAAGCATTATGTTCTTTTTTCACTTTTTTCACTCCATCAAACCACTATAAGTATTTTTTTTCTGTTAGAACACACAGTCAGAAACACACACAACCTTAAAACTGCATTCTTGTGGAGTGCTTTATACAATGGATTTTTTAAAAATAGAAAATATATATAAAGCTTGAAAAACAAATTATTTCCTTATTTTTCTTTCCGTTGATGGCTTTCTGACTTTCTCCTAATCTGAGTCTATCACCATCAAACCCATCCTAAATATTCAGAAAGCTAGCTGCCTTCCTCTAACCTGTATTTTTCTTATTTGTGACAACTTGAGAATTCGAATGCACGTAATAGTAACAACAGTATCTACCTTTTTGGAGTGCCTAGTTGGAAAAATGATATGAGATTAAAAACTATTCATATCCCCACTTTTACTGGGAAATGAGACTCACAAGGTTAAGAAGTTTAGCCAAAGTTACACACTAGTAAGTTGGTAAGCTGAAACTCAACTGCTACCCACTCACCTACTGTGTCACACAGCCTTTGTGTTTCCAACAAAATTAAAAGATGTTGGATAAAAACTTGCATAAGATTTTACTATTCTTCTCACTTTTATTATATTCAAGAAATAGACTAAAGGAAGCTTTTTGCCAAGGCTTAAAATTTCTGTATATTATGAAAAATAGTCTGCATACATTTAGAATGTATTGGGTGACATTCTCACAAGAAGTGAGATTGCTATATTTGGAAGGTGTTACAGCAGGTGTGAATTTAAAATGTCCTTATCATACCCCTTCTGACCTCCTGTATCACCTGGATAAGAATCTGACCAAGAAAGAAATTAAAAATGTGATTTTAATGTATGAAGTAATTTATTCAATATTAACTGGTCTTGAAACTGTAATAAGTAAAACAATGTGGTCCTACAACAAGAATAGACAGGTTGATTAATGAAACAAAATAGAAAATTTAGATTCAAGTAAGTATAAGATTTAAATTAGTATAAAGGTGACACTTCAGATTGCCAAGGGAAAGATGAACTTGCTAATGGTTCTAGGTTAATTTTCTGACTATTAAAAAACAGTAAGATCCTTGTGTCAAAAAAAAAAATACCGAAGTGAATTCAAGATAGATTAAATTTAAAATTGGTAGAGTCTATGTTGGAATATACTTTAGCCAATATGTACAAAAATTTTTATAACATGCTTGGTTTCTCACTCAACACTTTTACTTTCAGTGGATGTCCATCACATCATTGTTTATTCTAACAAAAGGGAAAGATTAATGATAACATAATATCAAACAATAGGGGAATCACATAAATAAAATACAGTGTATACTTATGAAAATGGGCTACACTTATAATTACTAATAATTTGTGCTGCAAGACATATTACTTCTGTAACTAGAAAACAAACAAAACCAATATTTTAATGAAATACACAAAATATATAAAATATATATATACAAGTAAACTACTATAAACCACTTGAAGCCAGAAAGGGCACTTCTGGTGTTAGTGCCAATTTTATTCCAAGAGAGGCCTAGAGTGGTTAACACTGTAACTCATACTCAGTAGGCACATAATAAGTATGTGATGATGTCAATTATCACTGTCCTAAAATCATTCCATAATTTCCCAAAGTTAATTTTAAAATGTCTTTGTATCATCATGATCCTTTGAAGATGCCTAGGTAAATGCTTCCCCCCACCAGTTGTTATTTAAGCCTTAATACACCATATAATTTTTATATATTATATTATGTACTGCTTCCAGTCCAAATGTAAACCAATGAGTCAGAATGACTAAGGAAAAGTAAGAAACACAGGGCAATTCTTTCATCTTTTCAATGTCTCTCTTCCCCAACAAATGGGGTCCAATGAGAATTTCTTCACATGTGGACTTTTGCAGGATCTGTTATTATTCCAAGCATAGCTGTAAGTGAACATCAGCCTCAGTATTATTCTATTCCATTATACATGAGTTTTTCAAAGAAGTAATACATTTTATCTGCCTGCTCTCTCTAGGAAATAGGGAGGAAGAAGAAATAATCATTCCTTACTGGTTACATGACATGAATCATAATGATTATTTTGGACAATGCTTCAAAATTCAAGACATTATACATGAGTCATACTTTGGAGATCTTGAACAGCAACAACAACAACAAAACAAGAATCCTGAGCATTGGTCTAAAGAACACATTGATTTAATTGTTTTGAAACATGAATAATATCACTAATTAGTAATTCACAAGCAAGCCGGAGAAAACATAGTCAAACTCATTTAATTAAAAATAAGCAGCATGCCCATTTCTAAGGCATATTGATCATTAGAAGTAATATGATTTGATAATCTAATCTTGGGTATATTTACTCAGGAGACAGTTAATTTCTAACAGTATAATGGCAGCTTTAAAGAGGGGAGATCACTGTCAATATGGCAGATACTTTCAGTTAATGTTTGCTTGTTCTGTCATTGCTATTATTTTTCACTATTGACGATGGAATGGTATGGGGGAAATTCATGCATTTATAATACTGATGGTTTAGGAAAATAACACAAGGACATGGAATAACTGATTGATTCTGGGATTGAATCCAAATTCTCATTAAACCAAAGGGGCTAACCTATTAGATGTATAATACACAAATTTATAGTTAGGTTAATGGAGGAATATCTGGAGCAGGAGTAGCAGACTCAAATACTTACGGGCTAGGAAAGTATTGTAAATGTGCATATTGGGTTGCAATCATCATAGAATGGTAAAGAGTATTAGAACTTACTTAAACCTTCAAAATTCAATTAAAATAACTGCGTCTGGGGGTGCAGGCCAGGGGTGGGGGGTTGGGATACGAAAGGCCATTTTCATATAGCAGTCCAGAGATTGCTATTTCTCATGTGGCAAACTAGTGTATATAAATACATCCTCAAAATGAGGGACCCAAATCCTGGAATCCCTGTGTGTGTGATAACCAAGTTTGTGACCAGTTAATTTGTTCTTTACTCAAGAGGCTGGGTATTTTGTCACTTGCTGAGAAAGGGGGGGTAAGATACAGTCATAATTCCCCAGAAGCTGATAGTTTAAGGAGTTTATAAACTAATATATATTAAATGGAAATTAATTATGATAAGTGCTGGAATAAATGGAAGTACAGAGAAAAGGGGCATCTACTGAAAATAGGGTTAGTGATATCTAGCTTCGAGTCATTAAGGGTAAACAGGAATTACTCAGCAATGAATGTGAGAAGGACCTCCCAGGCAGGAAAACAGCATATTACACATATTAGTGATTAGCCTTCCTTATCTTTCCCTTCCATTCTTCATTTCTCAATCAACAGTAGTTACATATATAAATAAATTAGAGAGAGAGAGAATCACTCAATAAATAGTCATTATTATTACAGTGGGACAGTATAAATTGATGTCTGAAATTAGTCAGACCTGGGTTCAATCCCTTTGGAGGCACCTGGAGCTGGATTCAAATTCTGCTTTCTGAGTTTATTAGATGTGTGACCTAGATTATGTCACTATAACTCACCAGGCATGTTTCCTTACCTCTGTAGTGAAGATAATAATCCTAACCCGCTTTGCTATCATATGGATTAAATGAAATAATGCACATAAAACCCAGCTCCTACTCCATAAAAAGTATATAAATGTTTTAAAAGTTTAATTGTCAAGGAAAATAAAACTCAATATCCAGAGTTAAGCGAAAGAAAGAAAGAAAACTGAGAGTAAATGAAGTGATACTAATTCATCCACATCATTACTCTGGATCAAATTTGATAACAGTTATTTCTTTCTCCCTAGAAAGTCTTTGGTGCTCAGATGTGACTCACAGATGCCAGCACTGGGACTCAGGAGAGGGCTTCGGGAGAGGAATATTGGTGAGGTGCTAGCAAGAGCCTGAGTGGGAGTGTTCCTGAGTTTCAGTGAGCTTTGAGTTCAGAAACAGAGCCAGCTGTTTCCTTGCTGTGGTTTTTATTTACTAACTGTGGGCTAAGATGATAAGATTTGGGTTTCCCGTGTCGTCTTTCATCAGAGCGGCAGCGCTGCTGCCGGGGTCTGTGACGCTCAGGGAGGGTGGGCCTGCCGTGGACGACGGGGCCCCCCCCAGTCACCTTCCCCACCAGCCTTCCCAGCCGTCCCGGAGCCGTTCCTTGTCACCTGCACTATGTCTCCCACATGGGCATTTTTTCTGTCGCATCATTTAAAATTAGAGCCTTGATTTTTTCCTCATGGATGAATGATTCAGAATACCACAGTTGTTTTTTATTTTTAATTTCTTTATTATAGATTACTTTCCATCAGGGCCACTTGAAAGAACTTGAGAACAGATTTTAAAAATCTGAAATGTAGAAAACTTTCTGGGCAACCAACTTATGCTTATTTTTCAGGTAGCTTAAGTTAGGAATGCCAATCTGAGCCCTCTAGGATAACGTTTACCTTTCCTAGAGCGTGGCCACTCTTTAAATCTAAAAGCCAAATACTATGCACACAGTGTTCAACAAATGATATTCTGTGCTAATTATCATGGAATCCAAAGGGTTTCTTTGCTTCCTATCCTCTGCATCCAGAAAACTAACTGTGCAAACCATGTGATAAAACAAATGATTCATTTATTCTTGTTGAATTGGTGCTACTAATAAAAATTGGAAGAAAAATCACGCTACCCGTATAAGCTCATATCTAACTGAGAACTCTAGCATTTTTTCACATGCCTAGAACACACTGGCATCTTTAATTCTTCTGTAAGTAGTAGAAAAATGCTACTTATAAATAGTATAATAGTGTTTATATGAGGAGATCAAAAAACCAAAGACTAGAAAAAAGACTTACATTTATATCTCAACTCTGATACTACAATATGGCCCTGGGTATGCATTTGAACTTTATGGATACTCATTTATCAAATGTTTACTGAGTACATATCATGCTCCAGATCTTGATCTAAGTACTGCCCTTACCTGTTACCTCTCAAAAATGGGCATAAAAATTACAAGGTCAAGTACAGTTCACTAAGACAACATAACTGTGTATTTTAATTTGGAAAATTATATAGAAAATGATAAATTTGTCAACACATTCATTTTAGCTGTCTATTTTCTGAACTGTGTGCATTGCAAGGCAAAAACTGTCTCCTACCTTATGAAAGATGAAAATGGTACACGGTTATTTTGTGAAGCCTCCTTTGTAGCCGTGAATCAGGCACAGGAGCTAACCTCACCAACTGGATGAACTGACCCTAGAGCCACATGAACCAGGAGGGATTCTGCTGTTCCAGTGGTAAATGTCGGGGGACTGGCTTCCCAAGGAAGCAGTGACAGCCGTGTGGCTGGCAATGCAGAGTGTGCTGAGCTTGGGGACCAGTATGACAAGCTTCAGGGACCAGGACTTCATGACCACAGTGCTCCCTCAGACCTGCACTGACCCAGGACATACAGTCCCAAACCTGATTCTTCAGCCTCCTCAGTAATTCCCTAAGCTCTTTAATGTCCTTTCACTTCCTTTCAGTGAATTTGTTTTCTGTGTTAAGCAGCTATAGATGGTTTCTGCTGCTGCTGCATCCCTAGTTGATATAAAGGGAGTAGTTAAGTCTTAGATGGTTTTAAAATACCCTTACACCTATGGAAGATGTCACGCAGGTACTACCCTGGGCCAAGGAGGAAACAATAAAAGAGCTCTTCTCTCCCCTCAGGGATTTTCTGGCCTCTCCTCAACTACAATGGACAGTACTATTCTGACCTCTGATCCTTTTACGGTGAGCATGAAGCAAGTTCAGGAGACGGAATAGTGTGCTGGGCAGCACATACTAGTGTGTGTTCTGAAGAAAACAGTATCTATGAGATGCCCCATGAAACAAATAACTTCAATCAGATAACTTTAGAAAATGCTGCATACCGTGTCTTCTTTTGGAAGTATGCAAAACAAACAGAATCTCTATAAAGGGATGTGGTAAAAAGATATTTGTAACTTTGTACCTTGTACCCAAACTTCTTCTGGGTACACTTATGGAAGCTTATTTTCCAAAACACCAATAACATTCTGCTATACAACATTCTGTTGAATACAGTTTTAGATATAAGTCTAAAAGTCATCTTAACTAGTTACTTTGGAGGAGATAATCCTAAAGGGATGCTATGCATGGTAGCAGAAAAAGAGCATGGAGATGGAATGCATATCACATATAACTGAGGTCATCAAGGCATGCCTCTGGTTAATAACCTCTTTTTCCCAGGGCTGTAGTAAGGAGTCACTGAAATAATGTATAAAAAACTCTTAACACATTGTCTAGCACATAGAGGAAAATGTGTGTTGTTATTATAAAAATTCCATGAGAAGTATTAAAATTTAAATTATTTAATGATTGAAAATGCCCTAGTAGAAGCTCTACTATCTATTAGGTGGTTAATAAACAGTAACAAGTTAGGTTACCTTTCCCTCATTGATAAAAGCAAATTTGACCAAAGAAGATAGCTACAGTTGTACAATCTCCTTACTAGACTGTGAACTCAGGGAGGACTGGAGCTGAGTCAGCTTCTAGTCAGCCTATTCCCCCCAACAGAGCATCTAAAACATAATATGTACTATTTTCTGTACATTGTTGATTAAATGTCCCTCTGTCTTTATTAACTTCGCAGAGCACAGAATCAAGATTCTTCGTTATTTGCTCTGTAGAAATAGCGTCAAAACAAATATCATAAAAAACGCATTATCTAGAATTTACTACGTTACTCAGCCAGGTTCCAAATGTATTTATCAATCCAAACTTTCACCGATTAGCAAAAGACAAAGAAATGGGAATATCTTATTTCCGATTCAGTTAAAGTAACACATATTGGCATCTCAACAAAGGTGGAGATTGAAAACTTGATTCTGAAACATTCGAGGACTTTCCCATTAAGCAATGTTCCACTCTCAAATCCATAAATACCAAATTGCTATTGACGGCAGGGCAGAACAGCCTAACCAATTACACAGAATTACTTTTCAGTATGTGGATTACAACCACACAAGAACAGCAATTGATCAAAGACGCTGGCTTCTAGGGCTAAGGGAAAGCAGCAGCACAGACAATAGATTCAAGACTAAAACCCAGAATATTTGTTTGATGGTTCACATTTTGCAGTTTCCGGATTGAATTTTTCTTATTTGGACTCTTCAATATTTCTGCGAGGATAACAGCAGTTATGATTCTTAGTTTATAGTTATCAGAACTCTCTTAACCTCACTTTCCTCATCATTCCTTCAAGTAGTTATTATGGAATGATTTTTCTCAAAGAAAAATACCTAAGAATTTCTGCTCTTTTAAATATAATTCAGTACTTTCCCATTGGTCTCAGAAAAGTGATCCAAATTATTCATTTGATCTGTAAGGCCCCAAGTAGCCAGAGACCATCTGTAATAGTCAGGTTAGGCTATGTTGTGCCACAGTAAAAAAAAAAAAAAAAACCCAAAACGTCAGTGGCCTAACATAGCAAATTATTATTTTTTATTTACTCAAAGTCTGCCACAAAATTATTCGTCCCTCCAGATCACTTGTCCTCCAGACAGTGAGTTACATCCGGGCCGTTTAGCCTTGGAGGCTTTGCCATGTCAATACAAGGTGTCCTCATTCATCACAGGATGGGAAGAGGAACGAGGTAATTTTTTGCATGGACTTTAATCCCTCAGCACAAATGTGACATTATTCATACAGCTCACCCCACCGAAAGGGAGGAGGGGTATGCAACACGTGAGTAAGTGAACATTTGAGGAGCACCACTGTCCCTTCCTCACCTCCTTACCTGTCCATCCTTGCCTGTATCACTCTTGTACCCGCACTGAGCTCTCAGCTATACACAGTTTCTTCAATAAGCCACACTCCCTCCTCCCACAGGGCATTTGCATGCCTTTTACCTCTGTGGAGAAACTCTTTCCTATCCTACTCCCTTTCCCTCTCCCCCAACCCTTCTACCTAGTTGGTTTTCATTTTCTTGCAATCCCAGCTAAGCATCACCTTCTCAGAGAACTCTTCCTCAAACTCTTCCCCTCCCACAAGTACCATTATAGGAATGTTCTCTGGAAAATTTATTATACTTTGCAGATTTATGTTCCTCATTGTGAATATCTGACCAAGTCTTTCCTATCTCACTAGAATGGAGACTGTAAGAGATCATGAACTATATTGATTTTTTTTATCAGCATTATATCCCCAGCACGTAGAAAAATAATTGGCACATAACATGAATTCAATAAATATTTGTTAAATGAATAAATAAATAATGAAGAATTTGATGTGCAGAGACATTATAACATATGACCAAAGGCACAACTAATTAGTGATAAAGCCAAGACTCATACCTGGGTCTTCTGACTCTGAATCCCATTCTCTTTTCGCTGCTCCCCAGTAGGCTAAATTTGGAAATGGGCAGTTTCTTGGAAGGAGAGCACTGGAGACATCTCACAGAGAGACTTTACTGTCAGAAAGAAAAAAAAGAGACATATTTTCACCAGGTGCTTTCACAGAGCCCACAGTTTGGGGGCCCTAGAGATCTTTGGGTATATAGGTTAATTACAAAGCAACCTCTGTCAACTTAAAAAAGGAAACGCAACTACTGTTAATGTCAACCAAGAGAGCTTTCAAAGTTTAAAGCCAAAACACGTGTTGCATTGTGGCTTCTTTCTATTGTCCTTCCACATTTATTTTCAGACTGTGGGGACAGACAAATCATGCAGCTTTATAATGAGTCACCCTTTCTAAAAACAGAATTCTATTTGCACGAACAATAGTTATCTGTCCAGCTTGATAGTTAGTAAGGCTGAAAACCAGCCTCAAATGAGTGAATAGCTTTTTGTGTTCTTGTAGATCACCTGAAATGACATGAAATCTCACTATGAACTAGTCAGTTAAAATTTCCTATTTTGTAAAAGTAGACATATACTCATTGGAAAAAGCATTTAGAAGTATTTCAGAAGTACAAGGAAGAAACCAAATTTCATTTGAAATCCTACTTCCAAAATATCATAATCCCAGTTAACATTTGGGTAAACATCTTTCCAGAAAGCCATCTCTCCATAACGTGTATGTTTATGAAACTGTTTTCAGATGCACAATCAAGTTAAGTTGTGCAGGGCTGGAATAAACAGCCTTTGGTTTGAACACTAACTCTGCCACCTACCAGCTGTGTGACCTTGGACAATCATTTAACTTCTTTAACTTTCTCCATTTGTAAAATTATGCCAGTATTAAGTTATGCCCCACATAACTTAATACTGTGTCCTTGCACAGTACCAAGGACAGTGCCAGACATACACAGGTATCTAGGGGGAAATAAAAACCCCACAATTCTCCCAATGGAATGTATATAGATGATGATATCTGACACAAGGTTTGATGCACACAACAAATCAGAAAGTGGGATGTGCAGTCCACAGACACCGTACAGTGAGAACTGCAAGGCCAATGCCTTCAGCTACTTTGTGATCACAACTGGTGAGTGCTGAGGCTCAACTGGCTTTTAGACAACTTGGAGGGTTAAGTTTACTGAAATTATCTGAAAAGTGATTCTCTGCAAAAATAAACTGTATTGGGATTTCCCTGGTGGTCCAGTAGTTAAGACTCCTCGCTCCCAATGCTGGGGGCCTGGGTTAGATCCCTGGTTAGTAAACTAGATCCAGTGTGCCGCAAGACCCAGTGCAGCCAAATAAATAAACAAATATTTTTAAAAACTGTATTATATGAAGATATTATTATCATTCATTGAGCAGTGTGAGGCAAGGAATTATGCTGGGTCCTTGACATTCATTATTTTATTGAATCCTTTCAACAGTGGTACAAGGAAGTTACCATTGCCAGCCACATTTTACAGATTAGGAAACTTAAACCCAGCAAATTTAGGAATTTGCCCAAGGATTTACACATGATAATCGAGGGCCACAGATATGATCCTAGGTCTGGAGGACTCCAAATATGAAGTCCTAAATCACTGGTCAGTACAGCTTTGCTAGGCAATGGAATGTCAGCATTTATTGTTTAAAATCCTATGAAAATGTGCTTAGAAGAGAAGTTACAATTTTAAAAGAAAAATTAATATCTACTTCATAGACAATGAACTTAAGATCTGAAAGGATCCATCGTTTGCTTATTGTCTAATAACATGTACGACAGTGGAATGATAGAACTGGGAATGACCTTCAACTCCTACACTGCTCCAAATAAATCGATTTTTGGAAGGAGCAAGGGAATATTCACAACTCAACACTTAAGAATTGTTGCCCAGGAAAATACTGAAAATTTTATTGCACACCTAAATTTTATAATATACTCGTTCAAAGGTCACATGATTCGTGCAAAAGATTTTAAATCTGTAGGGCAGATATATAATGCCTATTTTACTTAAAGAGGTTATATCAGAGATTCAATTAGTATTAGAAAAAATATCTGGAATTATATGGTTTTACATTCACTGTTCTCTTTATAATATCTTATTTTCTCTCTCCCGGGAAAAATCTTAAAGTATTTTAAAACACTTTCACCTACACTGTCATGTCCTCGAGCAAACAATTTACAAGACATTTTATTTTTATTTATTTATTTATTTTTATTTTTTAACATCTTTATTGGAGTATAATTGCTTTACAATGGTGTGTTAGTTTCTGCTCTATAACAAAGAGAATCAGTTATACATATACATATACCCCCATATTTCCTGCCCCTTGCGTCTCACTCCCACACTCCCTATCGCACCCCTCTAGGTGGTCACAAAGCACCGAGCTCATCTCCCTGTGCTATGTGGTTGCTTCCCACTAGCTATCTATTTTACATTTCGTAGTGTACATAAGTCCATGCCCCTCTCTCACATGGTCCCAGCTTACCCTTCCCCCTCCCCGTGTCCTCAAGTCCATTCTCTCTGTCTGCATCTTTATTCCTGTCCTGCCCCTAGATTCTTCACAACCATATATATATATACATTTTTTTTTTAAGATTCCCTATATATGTGTTAGCATATGGTATTTGTTTTTCTCTTTCTGACTTACTTCACTCTGTATGACAGACTCTAGGTCCATCCACCTCACTACAAATAACTCAATTTTGTTTCTTTTTATGGCTGAGTAATATTCCATTGTATACATGTGACACATCTTCTTTATCCATTCATCTGTTGATGGACACTTAGGTTGCTTCCATGTCCTGGCTATTGTAAATACAGCTGCAATGAACATTGTGGTACATGACTCCTTTTGAATTATGGTTTTCTCAGGGTATATGCCCAGTAGTGGGATTGCTGGGTCATAGGGTACTTCTATTTTTACTTTTTGAAGGAACATCCATACTGTTCTCCATAGTGGCTGTATCAATTTACATTCCCACCAACAGTGCAAGAGGGTTCCCTTTTCTCCACACTCTCTCCAGCATTTATTGTTTGTAGATTTTTTGATGATGCCATTCTGACTGGTGTGAGGTGATACCTCACTGTAGTTTTGATTTGCATTTCTCTAATGATTAGTGATGTTGAGCATCCTTTTATATGTTTGTTGGCAATCTGTACATCTTCTTTGGAGAAATATCTATTTAGGTCTTCTACCCATTTTTGGATTGGGTGGTTTGTTTTTTTGACATTGAGCTGCATGTGCTGTTTGTAAATTTTGGAGATTAATCCTTTGACAGTTGCTTTATTTGCAAATATCTTCTCCCATTCTGAGGGCTGTCTTTTGATCTTGTTTATGATTTCCTTTGCTGTGCAAAAGCTTTTAATTTTCATTAGGTCCCATTTGTTTATTTTTGTTTTTATTTCCATTTCTTTAAGAGATGGGTCAAAAAGGATCTTGCTGTGATTTATGTCATAGAGTGTTCTGCCTATGTTTTGCACTAAGAGTTTTGTAGTGTCTGGCCTTACATTTAGGTCTTTAATCCATTTTGAGTTTATTTTTGTGTATGGTGTTAGGGAGTGCTCTAATTTCATTCTTTTACATGTAGCTGTCCAGTTTTCCCAGCACCACTTATTGAAGAGGCTGTCTTTTCTCCATTATGTATTCTTGCCTCCTTTATCAAAAATAAAGTGACCATATGTGTATAGGTTTATCTCTGGGCTTTCTATCCTGTTCCATTGATCTATATTTCTGTTTTTGTGCCAGTACCATACTGTCTTGATTACTGTAGATTTGTAGTATAGTCTGAAATCCAGGAGCCTGATTCCTCGAACTCCATTTTTCTTTCTCAAGATTGCTTTGGCTATTCGGGGTCTTCTGTGATTCCATTCAAATGGTGCAATTTTTTGTTCTAGTTCTGTGAAAAATGCCATTGGTAGTTTGATTGGGACTGCACTGGATCTGTAGACTGTGAAAATGACTGTACTACCCAAAGCAATGTTGATTCTTCCAATCCAAGAACATGGTATATCTCTCCATCTGTTTGTATCATCTTTAATTTCTTTCATCAGTGTCTTATAGTTTTCTGCATACAGGTTTTTTGTCTCCTTAGGTAGGTTTATTCCTAGGTATTTTATTCATTTTCTTGCAATGGTAAATGGGAGCGTTGCCTTAATTTCTCTTTCAGATTTTTCATCATTAGTGTAAAGGAATGCAAGAGATTTCTGGGCATTAATTTTGTATCCTGCTGCTTTACCAAATTCATTGATTAGCTCTAGTAGTTTTCTGGTATCATCTTTAGGATTCTCTATGTATAGTATTATATCATCTGCAAACAGTGACAGTTTTACTTCTTCTCTTCCAATTTGGATACCTTTTATTTCTTTTTCTTTGATTGCTGTGGCTAAACCTTACAAAACTGTGTTCAATAATAGTGGTAAGAGTGGACAACCATGTCTTGTTCCTGATCTTAGAGGAAATGGTTTCAGTTTTTCACCATTGAGAACGACGTTGGCTGTAGGTTTGTCATATATGGCCTTTATTATGTTGATGTTGAGGTGAGTTCCCTCTATGCCTACTTTCTGGAGGGTTTTTCTCATAAACGGGTGTTGAATTTTGTTGAAAGCTTTTTCTGCATCTACTGAGATGACCATATGGTTTTTCTCCTTCAATTTGTTAATATGCTTTATCACATTGATTGATTTGCATATATTGAAGAATCCTTGAATTCCAAGGATAAACCTCACTTGATCATGGTGTATGATCCTTTTAATGTGCTGTTGGATTCTGTTTGCTAGTATTTTGTTGAGGATTTTTGCATCTATGTTCATCAGAGATATTGGCCTGTAGTTTTCTTTCTTTGTGACATCTTTGTCTGGTTTTGGTATCAGGGTGGTGGTGGCCTCACAGAATGAGTTTGGGAGTGTTCCTCCCTCTGCTATATTTTGGAAGAGTTTGAGGAGAATAGGTGTTAGCTCTTCTCTAAATGCTTGATAGAATTCACCTGTGAAGCCATCTGGTTTGGGGCTTTTGTTTGTTGAAAGATTTTTAATCACAGTCTCAATTTCAGTGCTTGTGATTGTTCTGTTCATATTTTCCATTTCTTCCTAGTTCAGCCTTGGAAGGTTGTGCTTTTCTAAGAATGTGTCCATTTCTTCCAGGTTGTCCATTTTATTGGCATATAGTTACTTGTAGTAATCTCTCATGATCCTTTGTATTGATGCAGTGCCAGTTCTTACTTCTCCTTCTTCATTTCTAATTCTGTTCATTTGAATCTTCTCCCTTTTCTTCTTGATGAGTCTGGCTAATGGTTTATCAATTTTGTTTATCTTCTCGAAGAACCAGCTTTTAGTTTTATTGATCTTTGCTATCGTTTCCTTCAATTCTTTTTCATTTATTTCTGATCTGAATTTTATGATTTCTTTTCTTCTGCTAACTTTGGGGTTGTTTTGTTCTTCTTTCTCTAATTGATTTAGGTGTAAAGTTAGGTTATTTATTTGAGATGCTTCTTGTTTCTTGAGGTAGGATTGTATTGCTATAAACTTCCCTCTTAGAACTGATTCTGCTGCATCCCATAGGTTGTGGGTCATCGTGTTTTCACTGTCATTTGTTTATAGGTATTTTTTGATTTCCTCCTTGATTTCTTCAGTGATCTCTTGGTTATTTAGTAGTGTATTGTTTAGCCTCCACGTCTCTGAATTTTTTACAGATATTTTCCTGTAATTGATATCTAGTCTCATAGTTCAGAAAAGATACTTGATATGATTTCAATTTTGTTAAATTTACCAAGGCTTGATTTGTGACCCACGATATGATCTATCCTGGAGAATGTTCCATGTGCACTTGAGAAGAAAGTGTAATCTGCTATTTTTGGATGGAAGGTCCTATAAATATCAATTAAGTCCATCTTGTTTAATGTGTCATTTAAAGCTTGTGTTTCCTTATTTATTTTCATTTTGGATGATCTGTCCATTGGTGAAAGTGGGGTGTTAAAGTCCCCTACTAAGATCATGTTACTGTCAATTTCCCCTTTATGGCTGTTAGAATTTGCCTTATGTATTGAGGTGCTCCTATATTAGGTGCATAAATATTTACAATTGTTGTATTGTCTTCTTGGATTGATCCCTTGATCATTAGGTAGTGTTCTTCTTTGTCTCTTGTAATAGTCTTTATTTTAAAGTCTATTTTGTCTGATATGAGAATTGCTACTGCAGCGTTCTTTTGATTTCCATTTGCGTGGAATATCTTTTTCCATCACCTCACTTTCAGTTTGCATGTGTCCCTAGGTCTGAAGTGGGTCTGCTGTAGACAGCATGTACACAGGTCTTGTTTTTGTATGCATTCAGCTAGTCTGTGTCTTTTGTTTGGAGCATTTATTTACATTAAGGTAGTTATCAATATGTATGTTCCTATTACCATTTTCTTAAATGTTTTGGGTTTGTTTTTGTAGGTCTTTTCCTTCTCTTGTGTTTCCTGCCTAGAGAAGTTCCTTTAGCATTTGTTGTAAAGCTGGTTGGTGGTGCTGAATTCTCTTAGCTTTTGCTTGTCTATAAAGGTTTTAATTTCTCCATCGAATCTGAATGAGATCCCTGCTGGGTAGAGTAATCTTGGTTGTAGGTTTTTCTCCTTCATCATTTTAAATATGTCCTGCCACTCCCTTCTGGCTTGCAGGGTTTCTGCTGAAAGATCAGCTGTTAACCGTATGGGGATTCCCTTGTATGTTATTTGTTGTTTTTCCCTTGCTGCTTTTAATATTTTTTCTTCATATTTAATTTTTGATAGTTTGATTAATATGTGTCTTGGCATGTTTCTCCTTGAGTGTATCCTGTATGGGACTTTCCGTGCTTCCTGGACTTGACTATTTCCTTTCCCACGTTAAGGAAGTTTTCAAGTATAATCTCTTCAAATATTTTCTCAGTCCCTTTTTTTTTTCTCTTCTTCTTCTGGGACACCTATAATTTGAATGTTGGTGCATTTAATGTTGTCCCAGAGGTCTCTGAGACTGTCCTCAATTCTTTTCATTCTTTTTTCTTTGTTGTGCTCTGCAGTAATTATTTCCACTTTTTATCTTCCAGGTCACTTATCCGTTCTTCTGCCTCAGTTATTGTGCTATTGATTCCTTCTAGAGAATTTTTAATTTCATTTATTGTGTTGTTCATCGTTGTTTGTTTGCTCTTTAGTTCTTCCAGGTCCTTGTTAAATGTTTCTTGTATTTTCTCCATTCTATTTCCAAGATTTTGGATCATCTTTACTATCATTACTCTGAATCATTTTCAAGTAGACTGCCTATTTCCTCTTCAATTTTTTTTGTCTGGTGGGTTTTTACCTTGCCCCTTCATCTGTTGTGTGTTTCTATGTCTTCTCATTTTGCTTAACTTACTGTGTTTGGGGTCTCCTTTTCTCAGCCTGCAGGTTCGTAGTTCACGTTGTTTTTGGTGTCTGCCCCCAGTGGCTAAGGTTGGTTAAGTGGGTTTTGTAGGCTTCCTGGTGGAGGGGACTAGTGCCTGTGTTCTGGTGGATAAGGCTGGATCTTGTCTTTCTGTTGGGCAGGACCACGTCCGGTGGTGTGTTTTGGGGTGTCTGTGACCTTATTATGATTTTAGGCAGCCTCTCTCCTATTGGTTGGTTTGTGTTCCTGTCTTGCTAGTTGTTTAGCATAGGGTGTCCAGCACTGTAGCTTGCTGGTCGTTGAGTGGAGCTGGGTCTTAGCATTGAGATGGAGATCTCTGGGAGAGCTTTCACTGTTTGATATTATGTGGAGCCGGGAGGTCTCTGCTGGACCAATGTCCTGTACTCAGCTCTCCCGCCTCAGAGACACAGGCCTGACAGCCAGCCAGGACACCAAGACCCTGTCAGCCACACAGCTCACGAGAAAAGGGAGAGAAAAAGAAAGAAAGAAAGGACAAAATAAAATAAAAAACTAAAGTTACTAAAATAAAACATAAAAAACATTATTAAAAATAAAAAAAAATTTTAAAGTAATAAAAATAGAAATAAAGGAAAGAAAGAATAGAGCAACCAAACCAAAAAACAAATCCACCAATGATAACAAACAAACAAACAAAAAAAAAACGGACAGACAGAACCCTAGGACAAATGGTAAAAGCAAAGCTATACAGACAAAGTCATACAAAGAAGCATACACATACACACTCAGAAAAAGAGAAAATGGAAAAAAAAAGTATTTATATATTTAAGAAAAAAAGGAAGAGTGCAACCAAATCAATAAAGAAATCTACCAATGATAATAAGCTCTAAATACTAAACTAAGATCAACATAAAACAGAAAGGAAACCCTAATTTTACAGTTGGCTCCCAAAGTCCACCGCATCAATTTTGGGATGGCTCGTTGTCTATTCAGGTATTCCACAGATGCAGGGTACATCAAGTTGACTGTGGAGATTTAATCCGCTGTTCCTGAGGCTGCTGGGAGAGATTTCCCTTTCTCTTCTTTGTTTGCACAACTCCCGGGGTTCAGCTTTGGATTTGGCCCCGCCTCTGCGTGTAGGTTGCCTGAGGGCGTCTGTCCCCACCCAGGCAGGCCAGGGTTAAAGTAGCAGCTGATTAGGGGGGCTCTGGCTCACTCAGGCTGGGGGTGGGTGGGAGGGAAGGGTACAGAATGCAGGGAGAGCCTGTGGCGGCAGAGGCCATCGTGACGTTGCAACAGCCTGAGGTGCACTGTGTGTTCTCCCGGGGAAGTTGTCCCTGGATCACGGGACCCTGGCAGTGGCAGGCTGCACAGGCTCCCAGGAGGGGAGGTGTGGATAGTGACCTGTGCTTGCACAGAGGCTTCTTGCTGGCTGCAGCAGCAGCCTTAGTGTTTCATGCCCGTCTCTGGTGTCTATGCTGATAGCTGCAGCTCGCACCCGTCTCTGGAGCTCGTTTAGGCGGTGCTCTGAATGCCCTCTCCTCGCACAGCCCAAAACAATGGTCTCTTGCTTCTTAGGCAGGTCCAGAATTTTTCCCGGACTCCGTCCCGGCTACCTGTGGCACACTAGCCCCCTCAGGCTGTGTTCACGCAGCCAATCCCAGTCCTCTCCCTGGGGTCTGACCTCAGAAGCCCGAGCCTCAGCTCCCAGCCCCAACCCACCCCGGTGGGTGAGCAGACAAGTCTCTCAGGCTGGTGAGTGCTGGTCGGCACCAATCCTCTTTGTGGGAATCTCTCAGCTTTGCCCTCTGTACCCGTTGCTGTGCTCTCCCCCATGGCTTTGAAGCTTCCCCCTTGCCCACCCACCGTCTCTGCCAGTGAAGGGTCTTCCTAGCGTGTGGAAGCTTTTCCTCCTTCACAGCTCCCTCCCCAAGGTGCAGGTCCTATCCCTATTCTTTTGTCTCCGTTTTTTCTTTTTTCTTTTGCCCTACCCAGGTACGTGGGGAGTTTCTTGCCTTTTGGGAAGTCTGAGGTCTTCTGCCAGCGTTCAGTAGGCATTCTGTAGGAGTTGTTCCACATGTAGATGTATTTTTGGGGAGGAAGGTGATCTCCATATTTTACTCCTCCACCATCTTGAAGGTCTCCCAAGACATTTTAAAAAATATTTTATATACAAGCTAGGGAACGTTTTTGGTTTCAGACACTACCACATATACTTCAAATAGCTCTGTCTGCGGAGTTACAGGATAAGATTCTAAATGAGATTTATGACAAGGCCTCTCTGGCTTTGGTGGAGGCTTCCTGAATGAAAAACTTTTCCTACTAACTTTGTGAGATCTATACTTGAGGCACTTAGGGACTATTTTTCTGAGAAATCAAAATGACTGCCTTCATCACAATGAATGCTATTTGACTTTAGAAAGAAATTAATTAACTGACTCGAAGTACAATCACTATAAATTAATCAAAAGTAGACAGACATTAATTCAGAAGTGGAAAGTCCATCAAGAGCAAACCAAGTTCAACACTGTAGAATCATTAATATCCATTTCACAAGACTGAATGCCATTAGCTTTAGTCAGTCAACTGCCTGGCACAATCACTTTCTCTTCCTTCTGCCACTGGTCAATGGAAAAACACAGGTTACTGAGTTTGTTTTCAAACAACTTAATTTGCTTCTCATTAAAGGGCTGTGTGGATGGTTATAATGGATTTGTACTTAAATGAGAAGAGTCTATTAAAATAAAAAAATGTTTTTATTAAAACTATTTAACCTTAATATAAACTTCTGTTTTGATGTGAAGAACTTATTTACATTTTTCCCCTTAAACCTGTATGCCGAGTTTGATTTACTCAAATACCCAGAGTCGCCTATAATATTCTAGTAGTAAAGTAGTCTATCCAACTGAGCTTTGTGGAATAACCAGAGTGTAGCTAAAAAGAAAATGTGGATAGAATGAAAATTTCTACCATCTTTCAATTCTATGCCATAAGGAAGTCACTGTTCCTCTCTGAGTCTCAGTTCTTTCCTCTGTAAAATCTGGTATCTATATACCACAGCAAGAAGTTGTGAGGTTTAAATGAAATAAGGCACATAAGTGTTTTGTAAACTCTGAAATAATACACTAAGAAAGTTTCTGAGATAGTTTATCATAGATTAGAATCCTGGTTCCTGCAGCATATTAGCTGTGTGGTCTTGGGTAAACTGCATACCTCTCTGGGTTGAAGATATGTAATCTATAAAAAGATAGCAATAATTCCTTGTAAGACTACTGTCTGAAATTAATAAACAACAAAATATAACATATAGTTGGCACTCAATACAAGTTAGTATTATCATTATTATGTTTACTAAATTGTTATACTTCCCCAAGCCCAACATAATGAGACTCTTAGACAGCAAGGAGATAATAATAATGGAAAGTGCAAAATATAATACAAGAAATCCTGGGCAGAAACCAAGGAAAAGACATGGCAGGGTTGCAAGAGACAAACATTCTCTCCTAACTATGTGATTATTTACAACTCATAAATTTATATATTTAACAATTTTTGTGGAGTATTTACTGTTGGGCATGCAAAAGAATGTTATACACAGCCCTTGCTGCTGGGGAACTTAATATCTAGTCAGAGAGATAGATAGATAGATAAAAAATAGATGATAGAAATTTATATATATATACATACATATGGATATAAACATTATATATATTATATACACATTTGTAATTTATATATCAATATATGTTTGTATACACACTATATTACATATTAATTTAAAAATTAGGCTATAACATATTACAAGACAGTGTATAGTAAAATTGAAACTATAATGATAAGAAGTATTCAAGTACAGGAATGATGCCTGTTTTTCACTGTACTAAGTGAATTCTTTCACCCACAGTATGTTCTCAAATATATTTATTATGTAAATAAATCTATCAATGCATGTTTCATTCCAAAAACTAGATTCTGAGGGCTGGAGATTAGCTTTCTGCTTTTGTCATCTCCTTGTTTTCTCTGCTTACCTGGAATAAAGATAAGGGAGATTTCCCTAAGAAAAGTTGCCAGTAAACATCAGCAAATTAGATTTCATTCAAGCTTAAAGTCCTTCAATGTTACCACTTTGGAATATTAAATGGCACAAGGGGTTTCATCTCCTGCTACTCTGATACACACGCACAGTCTATGGACAATGTTACAGTGTATGACTTATAAAATTCCCCAGCACCTCACTCTGTCACACCACCAGCCCCATGCACAAGCTGTTCTCTATGCTTAAGACGTCCTTGCCTCAGTCACCTAGTGAGCCCCTACTCATCCTTCAACATCTCATGTAAATTCTTCCTCCTCTTTGCAGTTTTCTCAGACCTACACTAATAAGATGAATCATCAAGTCCTTTGTTCTACTTCAACATCATGAATTACCATATTGCAATCATCTGGTTACCCACCCATCTTCTCCACTGGTCTGCAAGTTTTTAAAAGGCAGAGAATGTTTTTCTCTCATGTTCCAGGGCTGGTAAATAGTAATAAGCACTTTACAAATAAATCTGTAGTCGGTTCTTTCAAATAAACTTAGTCTTAAGTCTGTCACTGAATTACATGAGATTAGAAGGAAAACGTGTGTTGAATAATGTAAATTAATATCACTGAGTATTTATTATACTGCAGGTGTGATAATGTTATTAACCCCATTTCATAAATGAAAAATCCTTAGCTTAGAGAGGTAATGAGATTGTCCCAAGGTTATTCTGGCTTCCTGTACGAGACATAGTTAGGATTCAATCACTGGTCTGCCAACTCTGAACCATTAGGACAAGTGAGAACTGATTTAGGGTGAGCTACCCAACTGTCATTCTATCTAGGAATGGGCACCGATGGGATGATTCAGAACTGTGGAAGCTTTGTGTTATGGAGAAGAAAATAAAGGTGGACAGAACCACCACATTGCTGCTCTCAACAACACAGGTGCTTATTTTATTAATGAAAAGGCAAGCGAGTCTGCTCTGTTTGACAAGGTTAAGACAAACTGGTTCATCTTAAGAAATTGACTCCATCCTGCTGGTTTCATAGAAAAGGGCTAAAATAGAACTTTCAACTGCTAATACAACCGTATAAGGGAGATAATTATTTTCGTTAAATGTCACTAATAACTAATGGGGAAAATTCCATTTTTGTTAAACATGAGAAAATACGTGACTAATAGCTGAGTGACAAAGGCGCTTAATCATCACTTATTAACTGATGACTTTTTAAACCAGAGATGCATCTCTTTTATTCTTTATTTTAAAAGGAAACACACATTTAAAAATAAAAGACTGAGCCCTGTCAAAAAGGACAACGAAGGAACCCTAGAGCCTAGACGAGTATTCTGACTGAGTAAACAGAAAAAGAGCAGCAGGTGCTCCAGAAGCACTGAAGACATCACTGGAAATTCCCTGATTTCTTTCTTTGCATCCTCGGGTATTTCCATGTAATAAGAGTGTTATCTCACCCTCAGAAGTTCTGCTTGACAATCACAGGCATGGCAAGCATAAAGATTACTGATGACCCTGTGAAATTATGTAGCTAAAGGCTTTAGCCTGCGGCTGTTGAACAACTTTGAAAGCCATATCTGTTTGTCTATGTTGGAATCAAGCCTCCTCTTTTGGAATAACAACATTGCAGAGGTAGCCAGTGACAAGATCAGCAAGTGCCAAGGAATTAAATGTCCACAATACCTACTCAAATGCATGAATGCTCATATACATGTGCATACTCTCATACACATGCACACACACAAATTTGCTTGTTCTAGAATTCCTATTTGGCATACTATCATTGAATGGTATTGAACTGATTTTTTGAGAATGGTCTTTCTTGTTATTGAAAAGACTGGCTAGATGCTCACTGGTCCCATTTTGTCTCATGGAAACAGAGAAAGACCACATTTCCCAGCCTCTTTTGTTCTTAGGTTATACGGCTGGGTTCAGGCCAAGAGAACGTGGACAGAAGTGATAATGTGCTGCTTCCAGGTCTAGGAGCAGAATGTCTCATCCAGTTCCTCTCCCACCACCACCAAATCCCACCCCCACCCCCGCCCTGTCAGCCTGGTGGATGACACGAGGCTGACCCTGGGCCTCAACATGATGGAGACATAACACATAAGCAGCTTGGGTTCTAGCATCACCACTTGGAAGACAGCCCCCTGGCCTGCCTCAGATTTCAACGTGAGAAATAATCTCCCTGATAAGCCACTAGGCCTTCAGAATTTACGACTCCACCATCGACTGCCTACTCTGACTAACAGAAAATTTGGCACGAGATGTGGTGTTGCTTTCAGAAAAGCCTGAATTAAATAGCATTTGCTTATCAGTTGGTCAGCAGTCATTTAAAAGAATATCAGAAGTTGTAAATATGTCAACCAATGGTATTCACAGTCAAAGCTTTGGTAAAAGTGTTGCCACAGATCAACACTTCTTTGCCCCACACAGCAGTTCTAAAAAAAGAGAACTGAGACTAGAATGCAAATATTTGGTGTTGGTTTTTATTGTGCCCATTTGGGAAGATACTGCAGGAATGAAGAAAACTCCCAGGAAAGAATGGGTCAGTTTTCAAACATAGATGAAAGTGAATGAGGAGTACAGGAACAGAGAGTTTCTCAGACTACAAATGTAAGGAATGGGATTAAAAGACTGAGGGGTTTCACTGAGACCCAGTGAAACTTCTCAGTGACTCAGAGAACACATCAAATTAGGGACTGTGTCTTCCCATTCAATTTGAGAAAGAGGAGAGGCGTGGGAATGAGAGCACAGAAATAAACTGGATATGAGAATTGTGTCTAGGAAAGATCTCTGGGTATAGTTTCATTATATGAAGCTGAGTAGATTTAAATACATCGGAAAGCTACTGTCTAGTTGAGGGAACTGTATTGCCAGATAACTATATACCTGAAGCTTAAAAAGCCGTTGAGTATTTGAAACTTAAGCAGGCTTTGTTATCTGTCCTTCAGTATCTAATCTTCAAGAGCAGGAGTTAAGCTATTCAAATTTCCATGGACCAATGACTGCTTAATTCTTCTCATTCTTCCAGTTTTTGAATGGAAAGATTTATTGTCATTATCCTCACCCGGTTTCACCATGTTATATTGAAATATATGACGTGGAGGGCAGATCAGTTTCATTTTTATTTGTCTTTATTTCATAGGTTGCCAGTCCCTAGGCCACTAACTAAACCCAGGCCTTATGAAGAGGACTGAGCAGCACCGTTCAGGACCTGGATAGAATTTGGAGCTGTCATCATTGTGAAGGGGTAACTACTTACATGTATGGAAGGAAGAGATTTGGTTTGGATAGGATTTAGAAGGATGTACAGGGGACTATGGTAGAGACTGGCTAGATACTCACCGTATCACTTCTTCTTCTTGGACACAAGGAAGGCTATTTCCCAGCCTTCCTTGCAGTTGAGACCACATGACTAATTTCTGGCAAATGGAATATGGGCATAAATGATTCATAATATTCCAGACATGGTCATAACACATACTAATTGATCCTCCAGGTTATCTCTAAGTCACACTTACATTTCATGTCTATTACTGCTGGCCGGATAAAGCCAGGGTGAACTGAGGGCCACAGGATGCAAATAGCTTGGGTTTCTGAATTACTATTTGGGAGAGAAAACACTTGACCTATATCAGACTGATCTTAGCAATAAAGACACTTCTGTTGTATTATGCCCCTAAGGTTTTTGCAGTTTGTTACTGCAGCATGGCTTAAGCCCAGCCAACTTGTAAACTTTCATTATGTGAAAAAAAACCCACAACATTGTTAATCACCTATATTCCAATATAAAATAAAAAGTTAAAAAAAATACTTAGTCATGATACATTGTTCCATCATTATCTCACTGGATTCAATTTCTTAATATTTTGTTTGTTAAATCAATTAGTAAAATTTTGACAGCTGCTTCACACAGCATCTGATTGGGAGATGGAAATAATTTTAATTGACCACTACATTGGTCCGGCCACTGTGCTAGACACTTTAAAATCCTTTTGAGTTTCATTACTTCTACTTTAAAGATGAGAAATCTGAAGTACAGAGAAGCTATAGGACTTATTACTTGAGTAGATATTTCTATTTTACACCCAATCTCCTTTCTTAAAACCTTAGACTTCCTTTAGGGTTATGTCCAGTTGTTTGAGTAGGGTTTTACATGTAGACCTAAACCTAGGCTCATTCCCATGTCTATCAGGACTGATTCAAGGGTGTGATTAGGATGTAAGGCAGTCCAATCACAGTGAATTTTTAATTTTAGAAATTTTTATTGAGATTGGGACAAGTAAGATACTCTTTATTCTGAATCTTAACTAGGGATGGGTCATTTCTTGAACCTGCTGAAAACTATCTTTCAAACTCATAGGGAGAGCACATTTACATATGAGAAGAGGCAGAATGAGAGACTGAACAGGTATTTATGACATCATATGAACTATTATAGCTCTTGGGGCATAAAAGAAAATGTAATTATAAATATATATCCACATACTCTTATTTGAGTATTGAGTAAATCTCCCTTCCACTTTTTAAAAGCATGATGTTGGTTTACTCTTACTTTCAATCTTATGCATCCTAAAATTTATCTGATCCCAGCTAGCTGAACCAAGTATCAAACTCCAGAGCACTATTTTTTTTTCTCATTTCCTGATGTTGTCTTACCTTTCATTTGATAAAATATGGTTTTAGTTAAAAGAAGCTATTTGTTTACATACAGAAATTTATAGAGCAACGAATACACATTGGGTATTATGCTAGGAAGGAAACATAAAATAAGCAGAACCAAGAGTTTACAGTCTTGGTGAGATATAAATAATACCCATGAAGCTTTGAGAGAACTGCAGAAAGCAAAGATAACCAAGTGCTAAAGTATGAATCTCTTATTGATCAAACTCAGAGGGGCTTCCCTGGTGGCGCAGGGGTTGGGGATCTGCCTGCCAATGCAGGGGACGCAGGTTCGAGCCCTGGTCTGGGAGGATCCCACATGCCGCGGAGCGACTAAGCCCGTGAGCCACAATTGCTGAGCCTGCGCGTCTGGAGCCTGTGCTCCGCAACAAGAGAGGCCACGATAGTGAGAGGCCCGCGCACCGCGAGGAAGAGTGGCCCCCGCTTGCCGCAACTGGAGAAAGCCTTCGAACGGAAATGAAGACCCAACACAGCCATAAATAAAAATTAAAAAAAAAAAAACAAAAAAACCAAAAAAAACCTCAGAGAACATTAAAAACCTCAGGATTAACTGGCTCAAAAGACTTTTCATTGCAACATTTTATGGCTTCTGCTCAGTTTATTTTCCTCCCATAGAAATTTCAAAATTCCCTTCTTGTTCTCTCCTACTTTAATCACATGCTGTCATTATTACCTCCCATTCCTATGACAAGAGAAGAAAGTAAAGTATAAATGTCCTATATATACACTACCAAATGTAAAATAGATAGCTAGTGGGAAGCAGCCACATAGCACACGGAGATCAGCTCAGTGCTTTGTGACCACGTAGAGGGGTGGGATAGGGAGGGTGGGAGGGCGATGCAAGAGGGAGGGGATATGGGGATATATGTATATGTATAGCTGATTCACTTTGTTATACAGCAGAAACTAACACAACATTGTAAAGCAATTATAACTCCAATAAAGATGTTTAAAAAGAAGTATAAATGTCATAGAAAACTTAATTACATGAGGAAGTATGATGTGACGGTGAATGTTTAATAACCAGCTCTCTAATCTGTAGCTAGCACATGTCTATTTCCATGGCATAAACACTACCACCATGAATGATTTCAGTCTATCAACATGATATCACTAAATTCAGAGTTGGAGGGAAAAAATGCAAACTATAGGGTCTCAAGAGCCACTAGAAGCCAGCTTCAGCATACTATTGGATATAGTGGTAAACTTTTCCAAATTGTTTTAAAGTTATAACTGTATAAACTCATTTTTTTAACTCACTACACATTGTTTTAAAGCCTTGTATCTGTGTATGCATATGTGTGCCTATGTGGGTATGTATAAATGTAGATAAACATAAAATGAAGGGAAAATACAAATCCAAATATTATTACTGGTTATTGCTAAATGTGAGATTATGGATATTTGTATTTTCTCTTAGGTTTTAACTTCTATTTTTCAAATATTCTGCTATCATTCTATATTATTTTAAAAAAATGTTTCTTTAGAAAAGAGAAATAGCTTTAATCACCCAGATTTTGTATTTCCCTGTTGAAAACGTTCATTTGAGAAAAAATCCTCATACAAAGATGACAAAATTATTTATGATACATAAGACATTGAGCATGTTGCCTGACCGTTTAAAACTAATACATTTTTAAAACAATAAAAATGCACAAGACATTTAAAATAGTAACTCATATATAGTCTACCTGGATTTAGGCTAAATATGAAGATTTTTTGCATGTAGGTGAAAGCAACATCTTACTGAGTTTGAGTCACGTAATTCCAGAAAAGCTATTTGCAAATGAATGATGTGATCCACATAAAATTTTTGCTGCCATAGAATCGGAAGGCTCTAAGGAAAGACTCACAGCATAGGTTTATAAAGTTTCACAAAACTATCTCCACCACAGCACCATTGTCTTATCATCATAGTACTCAGATTCAAGGAAATTAATTGCTTGGTGGCACTTACATTTTAAAAAGACTCTCATGTTAGGCTAATAATGAGATAAAACAAATAGGTTCCTAATTGATCTTAATTAATATAATGTTATATATGAGATTTTGCTTGTAAAGTAAATACGATGTTACTTTTCATATACTTGCTTAGGATATTTCCTTCAGAATAGGTTTCCAGTGAAATCCTTAAGCTGGTAGCAAAGGCATACAGGTAGATCATCCTATTCAGTGGATATTAACAGGAAAACAAAATGCCAAAAATGAAAACTAAACCACAGGGAAAAAAAGACATCATTAGACAATCTTTCCAAATTAAAACATGGAAAGATAATAACGGGTGAAATGTACTGCTTATGGCAACTTCATATCAAAGAATGAATTGCTTCAGTTCTAAAGATGAATTTTAAGGTTGAATTAATAGCTGCCCTCATTAGTTGTGACTGGCAGCTCAAACTTGGGGTAAATTTCTGAGAGGCATGATTTCTACCTGATATTTGAGATGCTCAGTGATAAATGCCTACTGAGGGCCAATATGAAATATTAGACTTCTAAACAATAAAACTTTTGACAAAGTAGTCATGAAATTCTATGTAACATCAATCTTCTGATACTTATTTCATAATACTTTGTCAAGTGATTTTTGACTCAATTTCAATTACTTTGTATTCCTTCAAAATTAGTCTGGAAAAGTAGGACAGATGCTTTATTTCATATTTAAAGGGTGTGCGTACAGAGTGGGAGAGATATTTATAATTGTATTCAGAATATATTAAATATTTTTCCTAAATATCAATAAGAAAAAGACAGACAGCCCAATGGATATATGTCAAAGACAAATAATTCACAGAAAGCACATTCAGAGGGATAACAAACAGATGGGAAGAGATTTACCTTCATTATTTATGAGGAAAATTCCAATTAAATAAAATTAAATGAGAAAATCACAATGAGCATGTGCACACTACAATAACTAAAGAGGAAAAAAAAATTAAGGAAAATGCTAATTATCAGTGGAGATGTGGAACAAGAAGAGCTCTTTTTTTTTTAATTAATAGCTACTCTATTTATTTATTTATTTATTTATTTATTTATTTATTTATTTATAGCTGTGTTGGGTCTTCGTTTCGTGTGAGGGCTTTCTCTAGTTGCGGCAAGCGGGGGCCACTCTTCATTGTGGTGCGTGGGCCTCTCACTATCGCGGCCCCTCCCGCTGCAGGGCACAGGCTCCAGATGCGCAGGCTCAGCCATTGTGGCTCACGGGCCCAGTTGCTCCGCGGCATGTGGGATGCTCCCAGACCAGGGTTCAAACCCATGTCCCCTGCACTAGCAGGCAGATTCTCAACCACTGCGCCACCAGGGAAGCCCAAGAAGAGCTCTTAAACACTTTGGGTGGGAGTGCACATTGGTAAAAACATACTTACCAAAGCAAATATATGGAATACTATGACCTAACAATTTTACTCTTTTAATATCTAACAGCAGAAATATTTTCCAAAAGACATACGTGAGATGGCTCAAAGAGCACTCTTCATAATTTTCCCAAACTAGAAATTACCCCCAAAACCCATTAATATCAGGATGGATAAATAAATTATAGCATCTTTACAACAGTGAGAATGAATCTCATTACCTGTAAAATTATGGACGTATCTCACAAGCATAAGGTTCAGTGAAATATGCCAAACACTAACGAATGCATATTGTATGCAGATTGTATGCTTTCACTTATACAAAAATCTAATTTCTGCTGTTATAAGTTAGGAGAGTAATTATCCTTGGCATGAGTAGTAATCAGAGGGGAGTACAAGATTGGGTGGGAGGAGCTTCTAAGGGGCTTGTAATCATCTGGGTGTTGTTTATACAGATGTGTTCACGTTCTAAAAGGGCATCAAGTTGTAACACATATGATTGGTGCCTTTTTTCATATTTATATTTAACTTCAATAATATGTTTTTTAAGTGGGACAAAAATTTAAAGAAATAAAAGAAATCTGCCTTGGGTCACAGAGCAAGTTAGGAAGAGAGTCAAAACACAACCAAATTCTGACTTTATAGCTCCTAGAGCTCTATGTTAGATACCTGAACAGATAACACAGAATTTCTATTTTTTTTCTTCAGAAATACCTATTTTTTTCTAAGTAAAAACTTACACAGTGTTTGGCAATACGAGCAGTATAATTCAGTGGAGAAAACTACAAACTGGAACAACCTGGATTTAAAATCTGTTTCTACTCTGATTATTTATATCTTGAATTCTCATAGCTTTTACTTCCATAGCTATAAGTAGAATAGGAATATATATCTCACAAGATTGTTTATGGAAATAAACTAGTTCTAACATAAAAGCACATGATCAATAAATATAGTTATACTTCCTTAAAATTAGATTAAATAAAGGAAATTCTGAGCTAGTCAACCCTAAGAAAGCCAGCTTAATTAAGTAAGAGCTCTACCATAAGCCCCCAAAGAGCAAGAACCACTGCAAACCCAGGGGGCAGTACAGTTGCTGGAACATAGTAGATACTTAATAAATGTTTGCTAAATTATCAGTGTCCTTTGCCATGCTTCCCAGTTTATAAATGTTACACTATAAATATAATGGCTCAAAAATTATTGAAATATAGTATGGTCTCACAGCAAGATAATCTCTCATGTATGTTTCTGCTGTTTAGAACAAGGCACAATCCTACCTTTTATATTGAAGAGCACACTGACATACTGTGCTGTATGTGGGAAACAGAAATTTATATAGGAATGGGAACAGTTGTTCTTTGGTGTGGACAGTATATTTTATATCAAAATATTTTTAAGGAATTTTATGGAGAAGAAAAGTAAAATATTTATTCTACTTCATAACCTCATCTAATTAGTCTTTAGGCCTGAATTTGAAAATGACTTTTCTTTTAATAATGATAAAAAGACCCACCCCCAGTCCCTCCCATCAAGCCTCTTAGATAGCCTCATCCACCAGAGGGCAGACAGCAGAAGCAACAAGAACTAAAATCCTGCAGTCTGTGGAACAAAAACCACATTCACAGAAAGATAGACAAGATGAAAAGGCAGAGGGCTATGTACCAGATGAAGGAACAACATAAAACCACAGAAAAAAAACTAAATGAAGTGGAGATAGGCAACCTTCCAGAAAAAGAATTCAGAATAATGATAGTGAAGATGATCCAGGACCTTGGAAAAAGAATGGAGGCAAAGATCGAGAAGATGCAAGAAATGATTAACAAAGACCTAGAAGAATTAAAGAACAAACAAACAGAGATGAACAATACAATAACTGAAATGAAAACTACACTAGAAGGAATCAATAGCAGAATAACTGAGGCAGAAGAACGGATAAGTGACCTGGAAGACAGAATGGTGGAATTCACTGCTGTGGAACAGACTAAAGAATAAAGAATGAAAAGAAATGAAGACAGCCTAAGAGACCTCTGGGACAACATTAAATGCAACAACATTCACATTATAGGGGTCCCAGAAGGAGAAGAGAGAAAGGACACGAGAATATATTTGAAGAGATTATAGTCGAAAACTTCCCTAACATGGGAAAGGAAATAGCCACCCAAGTGCAGGAAGTGTAGCAAGTCCAATACAGGATAAACCCAAGTAGAAACATGCTGAGACACATAGTAATCGAATTGGCAAAAATTAAAGACAAAGAAAAATTATTGAAAGCAGCAAGGGAAAAACAACAAATAACGTACAAGGGAACTCCCATAAGGTTAACGGCTGATTTCTCAGCAGAAACTCTACAAGCCAGAAGGGAGTGGCATGATATACTTAAAGTGACGAAAGGGAAGAAACTATAACCAAGATTACTCTACCCAGCAAGGATATCATTCAGATTCAATGGAGAAACAAAAGCTTTACAGACAAGCAAAAGCTAAGAGAATTCAGCACCACCAAACCAGCTCTACAACAAATGCTAAAGGAACTTTTTTAAGTGGGAAACACAAGAGAAGAACAGGACCTACTAAAACAAACCCAAAACAATTTAAAAAATGGTCATAGGAACATACATATCGATAATTACCTTAAACGTGAATGGATTAAATGCTCCAAACAAAAGACACAGGCTTGCTGAATGGATACAAACACAAGACCCATCTATATGCTGTCTACAAGAGACCCACTTCAGACCCAGGGACACATACAGACTGAAAGTGAGGGGATGGAAAAAGATATTCCATGCAAATGGAAATCAAAAGAAAGCTGGAGTAGCTATACTTGTATCAGATAGAATAGACTGTAAAATAAAGAATGTTACAAGAGACAAGGAAGGACACTACATAATGATTAAGGGATCAATCCAAGAAGAAGATATAACAATTATAAATATATATGCATCCAACATAGGAGCACCTCAATACATAAGGCAACTGCTAACAGCTATAAAAGAGGAAATCGACAGTAACACAATAAGAGTGGGGGACTTTAACACCTCACTTACACCAATGGACAGATCATCCAAAATGAAAATAAATAAGGAAACAGAAGCTTTAAATGACACAATAGACCAGAAAGATTTAATTGATATTTATAGGACATTCCATCCAAAAACAGCAGATTACACTTTCTTCTCAAGTGCGCATAGAACATTCTCTGGGATAGATCACATCCTGGGTCACAAATCAAGCTGCAGTAAATTTAAGAAAATTGATATCATATCAAGCATCTTTTCTGACCACAACGCTATGAGATTAGAAATGAATTACAGGGAAAAAAACGTAAAAAACACAAACACATGGAGGCTAAACAATACGTTACTAAATAACCAAGAGATCACTGAAGAAATCAAAGAGGAAATCAAAAAATACCTAGAGACAAATGTCAATGAAAACATGACAATCCAAACCTATGGGATGCAGCAAAAGCAGTTCTAAAGAGGGAAGTTTATAGCTATACAAGCCTACGTCAAGAAACAAGAAAAATCTCAAGCAAACAATTTAAGCTTACACCTAAAGGAACTAGAGAAAGAAGAACAAACAAAACCCAAAGTTAACAGAAGGAAAGAAATCATAAAGATCAGAGCAGAAATAAATGAAATAGAAACAAAGAAAACAATAGCAAAGATCAATAAAACTAAAAGCTGGTTCTTTGAGAAGATAAACAAAATTGATAAACCATTAGCCAGGCTCATCAAGAGCGGGAGGCCTCAAATCAATAAAATTAGAAATGAAAAAGGAGAAGTTACAACAGACACCGTAGAAACACAAAGCCTCCTAAGAGACTACTACAAGCAACTCTATGCCAATAAAATGGACAACCTGGAAGAAATGGACAAATTCTTAGAAAGGTATAACCTTCCAAGACTGAACCAGGAAGAATCAGAAAATATGAACAGACCAATCACAAGTAATGAAATTGAAACTGTCATTAAAAATCTTCCAACATACAAAAGTCCAGGACCAAATGGCTTCACAGGTGAATTCTATCAAACATGTAGAGAAGAGCTAACACCCATCCTTGTCAAACTCTTCCAAAAAATTGCAGAGGAAGGAACACTCCCAAACTCATTCTATGAGGCCACCATCACCCTGATACCAAAACCAGACAAAGATACTACAAAAAAAGAAAATTACAGACCAATATCACTGATGAATATAGATGCAAAAATCCTCAACAAAATACTAGCAAACAGAATCCAAAAACACATTAAAAGGATCATACACCACGATCAAGTGGGATTTATCCCAGGGACGCAAGGATTCTTCAATATATGCAAATCAATCAATGTGATACACCATATCAACAAACTGAAGAATAAAAACCATATGATCATCTCAATAGATGCAGAAAAAGGTTTTGACAAAATTCAACACCCATTTATGATAAAAACTCTCCAGAAAGTGGGCATAGAGGGAACCTACCTCAACATAATAAAGGCCATATATGACAAACCCATAGCAAACATCATTCTCAATGGTGAAAAACTGAAAGCATTTCATCTAAGATCAGGAACGAGAGAAGGATGCCCACTCTCACCACTATTATTCAACATAGTTCTGGAAGTCCTAGCCACGGCAATCAGAGAAGAAAAAGAAATAAAAGGAATACAAATTGGAAAAGAAGAAGTAAAACTGTCACTCTTTGCAGATGACATGATATTATACATAGAGAATCCTAAAAATGCCACCAGAAAACTACTAGAGCTAATCAATGAATTTGGTCAAGTTGCAGGATACAAAATTAATGCACAGACATCTCTTGCATTCCTATACACTAATGATGAAAAATCTGAAAGAGAAATTATGGAAACACTCCCATTTACCACTGCAACAAAAAGAATAAAATACCTAGGAATAAAGCTACCTAGGGAGACAAAAGACCTGTATGCAGAAAACTATAAGACACTGATGAAAGAAATTAAAGATGATACCAACAGATGGAGAGATATACCATGTTCTTGGATTGGAAGAATCAATATTGTGAAAATGACTATACTATCCAAAGCAATCTACAGATTCAATGCAACCCCTATCAAATTACCAAGGGCATTTTTTACAGAACTAGAACAAATCATCTTAAAATTTGTATGGAGACACAAAAGACCCCGAATAGCCAAAGCAGTTTTGAGAGAAAAAAACGGAGCTGGAGGAATCAGACTCCCTGACTTCAGACTATACTACAAAGCTACAGTAATCAAGACAATACGGTCCTGGCACAAAAACAGAAACATAGATCAATGGAACACGATAGAAAGCCCAGAGATATAGCCACGCACCTATGGTCAACTAACCTATGACAAAGGAGGCAAAGATATACAATGGAGAAAAGACAGTCTCTTCAATAAGTGGTGCTGGGAAAACTGGACAGCTACATGTAAAAGAATGAAATTAGAATACTCCCTAACACCATACACAAAAATAAACTCAAAATGGATTTGAGACCTAAATGTAAGACCGGACACTATAAAACTCTTAGAGGAAAACATAGGAAGAACACTCTTTGACATAAATCACAGCAAGATCTTTTTTGATCCACCTCCTAGAGTAATGGAAATACAAACAAAAATAAACAAATGGGACCTAAAGAAACTTCAAAGCTTTTGCATAGCAATGGAAACCATAAACAAGACGAAAAGACAACCTTCAGAATGGGAGAAAATATTTGCAAACGAATCAACGGACAAAGGATTAATCTCCAAAATATGTAAACAGCTCATGCAGCTCAATATTAAAGAAACAAACAATCCAATCCAAAAATGGGCAGAAGACCTAAATAGACATTTCTCCAAAGAAGACATACAGATGGCCAAGAAGCACATGAAAAGCTGCTCACCATCACTAATTATTAGAGAAATGCAAATCAAAACTACAATGAGGCATCACCTCACACCAGTTAGAATGGGCATCATCAGAAAATCTACAAACAACAAATGCTGGAGAGGGTGTGGAGAAAAGGGAACCCTCTTGCACTGTTGGTGGGAATGTAAATTGATACAGCCACTATGGAGAACAGTATGGAGGTTCCTTAAAAAACTAAAAATAGAATTACCATATGATCCAGCAATCCCACTACTGGGCATATACCCAGAGAAAACCATAATTCAAAAAGAGTCATGTACCACAATATTCATTGCAGCACTATTTACAATAGCCAAGACATGGAAGCAACCTAAATGCCCATCGACAGACGAATGGATAAAGAAGATGTGGTACATATATACAATGGAATATTACTCAGCCTTAGAAAGGAACGAAATTGGGTCATTTGTTGAGACATGGATAGATCTAGAGACTGTCATACAGAGTGAAGTAAGTCAGAAAGAGAAAAACAAATATCGTATATTAACGTATGTATGTGGAATCTAGAAAAATGGTACAGATGAACCGGTTTGCCGGGCAGAAGTTGAGACACAGATGTAGAGAACAAACGTATGGACACCAAAGGGGGAAAACCGCGGTGGGGTGTGGATGGTAGTGTGCTGAACTGAGCAATTGGGATTGACATGTATACATTGATGTGTATAAAACTGATGACTAATAAGAACCTGCAGTATAAAAGAAAGAAACAAAAAAAAATGATTAAAAACCCCATCAACTCTAATGGAAAACTTTTTAGAAGAACATTTTAAAAGATGTGCTTATAGCAGTTACTTTTAGAGTTAAAGGACTCATATTCAAAAAAGTGTTGGACGCTTCTATTAAACAAATTTCAGAACGTATTAAAGTCTTTGAAATGTTATTATTTCTTATGTATCTCCAACAGGGATCTATTGTATGGTGCATTAACCAAACATATTCTATCTCTGAACTATCCCCATACCTCTGCACCCCTATCCACAACACACACACACACACACACAAATGGAGAACTACTGTTCTAAAGAATGTACTTTGAAAAGAAATGATTTAGAATTATTGCAAATCCATACCATTATAATGAATATTGGACAATATTCTAATGGGATGGTACCAGTCTAGTCTTAATAAGAATTAGGTGATTAAAATAGTCAAACTTGAAATTCTTTCCCACTTAGTGTGAAATAGGAAGCACTACAGAATTTCATTTAACTGTAATGCTTGAAAAATGTAGTGTATGTTCAACAGAGCTTTCTGGTTAACTTGTTTATTCAGTGAAACTTTTCCATGGCATGGCGATTCCTGCTGGGATAAAGGGAATTTTCTCTGAAACTCTGTTTCAGTGTGCACAGTTGTGCTAGCTGAGCTCCCAATTATATAGTTTTAGAAATCCAGAACTTCACCTACCACAAATCTTCAAAGTCACTACCTATACCAGTGGCAGTGATGTCAACAGTTTGTAGGAAACTTTATAAAAAGGAAAGTTGCCTCTGATTAATTCTTCTAACCAGAATAAAAGTAGAAGAAAAATAAATATTTTATTTCATTCTACAGACGTTTGAAGACACTGACAGGTGTTTCCAAACTAATCTTTAATTAGTAATGTAAGAACCAATGGTGGTTCTGAATAACAACTGGGTAATTAAAGTACTTATCAACTAACTGATAATTAAAATGTAAAATTCAAGTAGCTTCTACTTGCAAGCAAAATAAATCTCCAATGCATCTAGGCTAGATCAAAAATTTTTTCTCCTTTCTTATCAAAACTGCAGAGTCACAATGGAGAAAATCTCACAAATTCTAAGAAAACATTACACTAATGTCTTAATTTGAACTCTCTTACATTGGAATAGAGTAATTCCTATCCCCAGAACATTATAAGACTTTCACTTTCCATCATTCTAGAACATAGGTGATTAAAAGGATATGAGGAGAAAGTCCTGGATTCTCTAAGGAATACAGGAAAACAAATACAAAAAATCCTCACATAAAGATACCAACGTCTAAAATCCAAAGAGGATTCACCAAGACAGAGCCTTTTCGTAACACTGTACCTACCACCTCCATCACCACTACAAATCACCACCACTAACAGCATTAACAACAACAAATCGGCAAAATTTCCTACAAAGCTGCTCTAGTGTTCATTTAATACAGTGGTTGTCAAAGTTGAGCGTGTACAAAAATCACCCGGAGAACATATTATAACACAAGTTTTTCAGCCCTACCCTTAAACTTTCTGATTCAGTAGCTGTGGGATGGGTCACAAGTAATTTCAGTTCTAACAAGCTCCCAGATGCTGCTGCTGTGCCTGGTCTGAGAACACACTTCGAAAGAATCGTTTAAAATATTTTAATATGATTTCACTCAGTGAAATTTACTGTAGACCCAATTATGATGTAAATATAGTTGTTCTGAGTAGTCTCATTTTTCAAAATTCAAAGTAGGATAGTATGACAGTTAAGTGTAATAAGAGAGAGGAACAACTACATTATAATGGATGCTACGTAACTGCTGATATAATATACATGGGTACAGTATGACTTATCCCTGACAGTAGAAAAGATGCTTGGCTTGGTATCCCGCTAGGCCAGTTCAGTTAATTAAACTAAGTACCTTCCAGAGCATCCGATCTCCTATTTGTACCCCTCACTGTATCTATTCTTCCCCCTCTCCAGATGGTTTGTATCTTCTTCTTTGTCTGAAATACACTCCTTCAACCCACATGATTAACTCCTACTGTAACTATAATTACAATAGGAATTGAGAGTTCATCTTTAAAGTCAACTTTTCCAGGAGGTCCGTCTTGAAGTATTTCTTTGCCCCTGTAAAATATGTTGGGTCCCTTCCTTTCTCCATTCAGAGCATGCTGTGTTCATCTCTACCACAGCACTTACCAGAGCATGTTATAATTTTCTGTCTAGGTATCTGTCCCTTGCCTGAGATTGTGAGCTTTTGAAGAGCAAGGATCTGATCTTACTGCAGTTTGTATTTCCAGCCACTAGAATATGCCCTTGACAATGTTTTTGAATTAAAACAAAGTTTTTATTATTTTCAATCTAAGTCTGGAGATTTTGTTTTATTTGTGGCTTCGGTTAAGTAGCTTTGGAATATGAATTTGCTTGTTCATTCAAATTTTAATTGACTGATCTCTATGTGCCAAACATAATAGACATATTGATTAGGAAGCCCATGAGATTTCTATGCTTCTATGTCTCAACATTTGGTAGGGATGAAGATTAATATAAAGACAATTACCAAATAGTATGACAAAGGCTTTGATGGAGGTAGTAGAGACTCTGACAGAATTATATATGAGAACCAATTAACCCAGGCTTGGGGTAAGAAAGGATTCCTGAAAAAAGTAATTTTCTAAACTAGGGTTTACTGTGATAATCTGCTTTCCTTGGGTGTTTTATGTATTATCTTTATATATTCACGTCAAGCATAACCAATTACCTGGTCTACCGTTTGGGCTTCCAGAAAGTTGTACTTAATGTAGAATGAGAATTAGAAAGAAGGAATTCATAAGCTAATTATGTGATATCAGATACTTAACTCTTTTTACATAAATAGTTCTGGTCCCTTGTATTTGGAATTTTAAAATATTTTTCCCTTTGCCCCACCCTAGATTTTTATTCATTCATTTGGCATGCAAATAGGCAGATTTGAGACATTGATTACTTTCATTATAATGTAGTTATTTCTCCTATCACGTTTAACTGTCAAACGATGCTACTTTGAATTTTGAAGGATAAGATTACTCAGAACTACTATATTTGCATTATAATGGGGTTCACATTAATAATAAGGTGATTCTACTCTTTTAGTATCACCTTTACCTTTGAATTGTCACTTTAAAGCTTATGTGCATGCCATCGTGTGGTCTTCCGTGCCCAGAGTATTGGCATTTAAGACCTTTATCAGACATCTAAAACGAGGCAGTGGCTAGAGGCATAGAAAAGGGTGAAGATCATAAATGCGAAGAATAACATGGAAAGGTTCAATCCACAGTGTGTGAATAATTCACAAATACCAAATTGGTTTTTGAAGATTCTCCCATCATCACCCTTTTTCCTTCCTTAGGATCTTTTCCTCCTCAGTTCATCTTATATCCTGTATATCTAACAGGAACTAAGTGATAACGTATTAAAGAGGAGATTTTATTTCTTCAGGCAAGAAGAAATACACATATATTATTAAAGCGAGGGATATATGACAAGTGTAAAAGGTTAAGTCTACCTCCCTTCTAATGCCTCTACATCATTTTTATTTCTCTCTCGTCTGATTTAAGAGACAATGTTCTATTTTGGTTTCTATCCCTGGTTGCACATTAGAGTCACGTGGTGTGGTAGGCAGAATAATGGCTCCCAAAGATGTCTATGTACTAAACCTTGGAAACTGTGAATATGAGAGTTTACGTATAAAGGGATATTAAAGTGGAAGATGGGATTACGATTGCTCATTAGCTAACCTTAGAATAAAGAGATTAGGGCTTCCCTGGTGGCGCAGTGGTTAAGAATCTGCCTGCTAATTCAGGGGACACGGGTTCGAGCCCTGGTCCGGGAAGATCCCACATGCTGCAGAGCAACTAAGCCCGTGCACCACAGCTACTGAGCCTGCGCTCTAGAGCCTGTGAGCCACAACTACTGAGCCCAAGTGCCACAACTACTGAAGCCCATGCGCCTAGAGCCCATGCTCCACAACAAGAGAAGCCACCGCAATGAGAAGCCTGCGCACCGCAATGAAGAGTAGCCCCTGCTCGCCGCAACTAGAGAAAGCCCGCACACAGCAACGAAGACCCAACACAGCCAAAAATAAATAAATAAAATAAATAAATTAAAAAAAAAAAAAAAAAAGAATAAAGAGATTATCCTGGAATATCTGTATGGACCCAAGGTAATCATAAGATCCTGTACTCAGAAGATCATTTGTAGAGAAAACCAGAGAGATGGCAGCATAAGGAAGATTTGGCCCACAGTACTAGCTTAAAAGTGGGCCACCAGCCACGGAAAGCAAGCAACCTACAGAAGCTGGAAATGGCAGAAAAATAGATTTCCCCTGAGGACTCCAGAAAGGAATGCATCCTTCTGACACCTTAATCTTAGCCCAGTGAGATCCCTGTCAAATTTATGATCTACAGAACTGTAAGATAATAAATTCGTAAATGTGTGTTTCTTAAGCCACTAAGCTTGTGGTAATTTGTCACAGCAGTAACTGAGACAATAAATCTGGGGACCTTTTAAAAATCCTGATGCCCCACAACAATCAATTACATTAAAATCTCTGGGGGATGTGGATGGGGGGTAGGATGAAATCCACGCATCAGTAATATTTTAAAGCTCCCTAAAGCAGGGGTCCCCAACCGCCGGGCCGCACAGCAGGAGGTGAGCGGTGGGTGAGTGAGTGAAGCTTCATCTGCAGCTCCCCATCGCTCCCCATTGCTCACACTACCGCCTGCACCATCCTCCCACCCCCACCCCCCGTCTGTGGAAAAACTGTCTTCCATGAAACCAGTCCCTGGTGCCAGAAAGGTTGGGGACCGTGGCCCTAGAAGATTCCAATGTGCAGCCGTATTTCAGAACTGCCACTGTAAATATTCTCAGTGGTCTCCACGGGGTACTAAACTGCCTCAGAATGAACTCTTCATTGTTGGTAAGGCTGGGCCCATATGATGTTCGTGACTCACCCAGTGTGCTTCCGGGAGCATCAAATATCATCTTGAAACTTGTTAGAAATACATAATCTGGGCCCCAACCTCACCCATTAAGTCAAAATCCAAATTTTAATACCAAGTCTAGATGATACGTAGGCAGATTAAATTTTAAGAAACAAATAGTGTGCCCTGGCAGTTGCCTTCCTCATCTAAAATGGCTCTACTATTTGCAATGATTTTTAAATTATTACCTAAATAAAACATTTTAAAGCAGGCCCTCAAGGCTATCAGTTCCTTGAAGAAACAAACTGTTTCCCTCCCTTCTTTCTTCTTTCTGCTCTCTCCCTCCCTCCCTACTTCTCTCTCTCTCTCTTAAATCTCTCTCTCTACCTTTCTCTTTCTCTCTCTCTCTCTATCCCCCGCTCCCTCTTTGCTGATCCTCAGTGCCCAAGATATTTCTTTTCTGACTTACTAACTGCCTGAAATAACAATAATTGTAACTGCAGCAATGATAAAAATAACTCACTGAAATGCATTATACTATGAAATAAAAATATAACTTAAAATGTCCCCCACCAAACCCTACCTTTTAATTTAGACTCAATGCTCTGTTTCTTTTTGCCCCAGACTAATTTCTCTTAGACTGTGGAGATATGGATCAATATTTATTATTATGTTAAAATTCCTAAATAATTCCAGACCTCTCAGGACTTTATTCCCATGAGCAAATAGATTCAATTATCAGAAATCTCTTGCTTACATAAATTTACATTTCTTTTATTATAAATTATAATTTTTTAAATCCGGCCTCTGTAGAAAGAAATATCCTGTATTGGTAGAACTATATCATTTTATTCAAATTATTTTTCTCCAACCTGGGGCTGGAGAAACCAATGACAATGACATAGTAAGATGTGAAGGTGAGAATTATGAGACTGCAAATTGTGCTGCCATCCCCCTTCCTATGCTCACAGAAACATCACCAGGAGTCTCTCCCATGCTAAGCCCAAGACTCATTTCTGAAGTTTCTCAACACAGCACTTCAGACAGCACCACAACTAAGTGTTTTGGTTTTTGAATTTTTTTTTTTTACCTTCATCATTTCACTTAATCACTATGACAAACCAAGGAACTAGCTGTTACTATTCCCATTTTACAAACGAGGACACTAAAGTCTAGAGGTCATTAGCAAGCAAGGTAACCAAAGTCATGTTGTTAATAATAGGGAGACAGGATTCGAGTCAAGGTTTGCGTGGTTCCAAGGCCCATGCTGTTAAAACTCTGTTGCCTGCAGTGATATGACATGATTTGTTGGCCCTGGGAACAACAGGAAGCCACATATTAAAGGAATTTCCCTTGAGAAGTCTTAGAAGAAAAACCTAGTGGGTCAAATTGACCACAAGGCTTTTGACCAAGTAGCCACATGTCTGTAAAACTGGGCTATATAAGTTCTATGAAGAAGATCATTAGTAGAACTCATTCCAGCTCTAGAAATCTGTCCTTGCAGAGCATGCTGATGTACTGCTTATGTGACATCCAGCACTAAGAAACAAACCATGATGGTTTCAAACCACTGGCCTCTTAGGCTGAATTCCAGTTACTTGCTGAAAGCAAACAAGTAATTTCCAATTACCAGGGAATCTTTATAATGAGTTTACATACACTTTGCCCCCTGCATAACACTGCTTTTTCATAGCATCCAGTATAACTGAGGAGCTGCAACGAACAAGATAAGGCACTATCCAAACAGCCACCATCTATCTGTTACTGTGGAGGGAGGGAAGGGGAAAATTCAGAGATAACCTGCTGCACTTAATATGCAAGTATGGACAAATGGTTTCGGCTTCGAGATCATTATCCGGCACGGTTCCTCAAAGATAGGTCTGCCTATTAGCTAGTTGGCAACGCCCTCTGTCTCCTACCCAGAGACATCTGAAAGGCTGCTTCTGGAGAAAGTGCCAGGCTGACTTGCTGGTCTTACTTACAGCCAGTAGGTGTTATAGGTCACACCCCTGACCGTGTCCATGCACATGTGACAGTATCTGTTGAGACAGAAAGATACAGTCTGTCCAGTATGCCACTGATTTCTAAGATGCCCCCAAACAGGGAAAACAAAAGTTAAAGATCACTGCCAGTTATGTGATAATTAAAATAGTTTTATTACAAAGACTGAAGTTAAAATTCAGGAATGCCAAGCTATGGGTCAGGCCTGAGTTTGAGTCCCGGCTCCAGCAGCTACTGGTTTTGTAATGCTAAGTCATTTACCAAGTCTGTGCCCCAAATTGTCCTCCTATAAAATGGAATAATACCTAAGTCTCAGGGTTATTATTTTTTTAATAGTATGTTAATTTATGCGAAGTGCTTAGTGTGCTGCACGGAGCAGAACAGACCCTCAGAAAACATTAGTCTCCTTGTACTTCCTTTTCTGGGAGCCAGAACTTCAGATTATTCCTTTCCCATCCTCAGTTGCATATACTTCATGCCCTGTAGTCAGAGACTTCAGGGCCATGTGTTTTCACCAAGTACCGCATGGAGCACAAATTCCTAATTACACTTAACGTTTAATGTCCGTAACTACAGCCTTAAACAAGAGATTTCTGTTGCCACATATTATGGTGAAATATATTCATTAAAGAGTGAGAGATTTCCATTGAGTTCCTACTATGTGACAGTTTCTGTGTAAATTGATAGGGGAAAAAGATTAAGACATAGTATCCGCTCTTGGGGCACTAAACTCTAGCAGGAAAAATCATGTTAACTGAACCGTGTATCCCATACGGTCGTATGAAAACGCATGTGGAGTACAGAGGCGTGATCAGGAATGAATCATGGGCAGGGTAGTATTTCAGATGAGCCCGGAATAATAAGTAGGATTTTAATAGGACAGTAAGGGACACATCAGGCAAATAATTTGGAGACAGACTATGAAGAACCTAGAATACCAACATTTAGGTATTTAATATTTTGACTGGCAAGAACTTAAGGTGTATAAAGTAGGAGAGTGACAGAAGTATATCAACAGAAATAACTGTTAAAGTAAAGATTAAAGTCTGCACTTAGCCAGCCATACCCAATTTTCTATTCTGTTAATATTAGTGTGTGTGGAGGCTGCCAGATCTTTTCCTATTCATTTGTAAACGTATGTGGGTGCCTACACATTATAAATGCATTTCAGCGTATGACTTGCATATGCAAAGACATATAGGCGGTAGGTCCTCTGGAACGGCAGTATGTGGAGCTCTGAGGACATTCTTCCCAGCAAAACAAAAATTTTACTGTTGAAAATTATAAAAAGCAATCATTTAAAGTCTATGGAAATTTTCCTAATAGCACAGAGCAAATGAAGAAATATTCACAAGAAAAACCTCAGTATGAACAGTGAGAGTCTACTATTTGAATCATGATCCACTCCCTTTCTCCCCCGGCCAACCCAGCGTGACAAAAACACCACTGCAAGCCGGTGTAGCCAAGAACACAGGACTCACCATCTCCCCTCCTCCTATAAGGAAACATCCAAGAAGAGTACTTCTGGAATCACAGTCAACCCTGGGGTTCAGGAAGTCTGTGCACATGCACTAGGCTGTGATCAGAGCAGGACATGGGGCTCACTTGAAAGCACTCTCCAAGGCCCACACAGACCCATCAACCCAGGGAACATAGCTCATTGGCACAAAGGGCTTAAATTCAACTTCTGACCAGATCCTGGCTGGCAAATAAGTTTCTCTGACCCAAGTGTGATTCCTAGGAATCCAGGTATAAAAATAAATTATACCCACTACTGGCAGTCTGGACAAGTATCAACGATCAATGCTTCACCCTCTCCATGACTGATTAGAGAGGTTACCACCAAGTTACTAGTTCCAGGCCGAATGCAGGTCATAAGAATGTAAACACCCTGAACAGTGGTAGTAGCCTATAAACTACACACATATCCAGTATTAAAGGGTAAAAATCTTACTGGCTGAGGGGACTTAAGCATAGTCTGTGACCAATAAATGGCTTAAGCTAATCATGGCTGACCTCTAAGTAGCCAAACCAAAAGATTAAAGCAAAGAAAAAAACATCTGAGCAAGGATATCAGAGGCTGCACACTGCAGGGTAAACAGACTTCACAGAATTTGTCACTAAACAAATTTAAATAATAACCAGTCAAATAGCGACAATAACCCTCCCTACCTCCTGTAGGGGACGTGTATCCATAGCTGCTACAATACATTATCTATAAGGTACAGTCTTCAATGTAAAGTTAAGAGACATGCAAAGAACATAAACATGTCCCATACACAGGGAAAAGGCAGTAAAATCTAACTTTGAAGGGATCCATACTGTAAGCATGCTCAAAGAACCTAAGGAAACTATGCTTAAAGACAAAGTAAGTATAGATGTAAAGATTCTAAAAAAAAAATTTGCAAAATAAATCCAGTAACATATAAAAAGAATTATACATCAAGACCAAGTAGAATTTATCCCAAGAATGTATGGTTAGGGTTTTTTTTTTTTTTTTAATTGAAGTATAGTTGATTTACAATATTGTATTAGTTTTAGGTGTACGGCATAGTGATTCAGTTATTTTTTTTTTTTACTGATTATATTCCATAATTTCCTATGCTAAACAGTGAGTCCTTGTTACTTTTCTATTTTATATATAGTGGTTTGTATCTGTTAATCCCATACTCCTAATTTGTCTCTCTGCCCCTCTCTCTCCCCTTTGGTAACCACAAGTTTGTTTTTCATGTCTGTGAGTCTGTTTCTGTTTTGTAAATAGGTTCATTTGAATTACTTTTCAGATTTCACTTATAAGTGATATCATATAGTATTTGTCTTTCTACATCTGACTTATTTCACTAGGTGTAATATTTTCTAGGTCCATCTGTGTTGCTGCAAATGGCAACATTTCATTCCTTTTTATGGCTAATATTCCATTGTATATATGTACCACATCATCTTATCCATTCCTCTCTTGATGGACATTTCGGTTGCTTCCATGTCTTGACTACTGTAAACAGTGCTACAATGAACACTGGGGTGCACGTATCTTTTCAAATTAGAGTTTTCATTTTTTTCTGGATATATACCCAGGAGTGGGATTGCTGGATAATATGGTAGCTCTATTTTTAGTTTTTAAGGAAAATCCATAGTGTTTTCCATAGTGTATGGCTAGTTTTACACCCAGAATCAATTAAAATAACAAACTATATCAATTGAATAAAGGACAAAAACTATGTGATCATCTCAGTAAATACAGAAAACATTTGACAAAAATCCAGAATCCCTTCATGATAAAAAACAAAACAAAACAAAAAACAAAACTCAACAAGCTAGAAACAGAAGCCTCAAACAATTAAAAGACATCTACAAAAAACCTACAACTATCATCAAACCTAATGGTGAAAAAGATGAATGCTTTCTCTCAAGATCATGAAAAAGATAAGGATGTCCACTCCTGCCATTTCTATTCAACATTGTACTAGGGGTTCTAGTCAGAGCAATTAGGCAAGATAAAGAAATAGAAAGCTTCCAGGATGAAAAGAAATAAAACTATCTGTATTTGCAGATTACATAATTTTGTATCTAGAAAATTCTAAGAAATACACAAAAATATATTAGAACTAATAAACAAGTAAAGCAGGGTTGAAGGATACAAGGTCAATATGCAAAAATCAATTGTATTTAATAAACAATAAGGACCTACTGTATAGCACAGGGAATTATATTCAATATTTTGTAACGACCTATAATAAAAAGAATCTGAAAAAGAATATACATATACATGTATAATTGAACACTTTGCTGTACACCTGAAACATTTTAAGTCAACTGTACTTCAGTAAAAAAATGTATTTATATACACTAGTGATGAACATTCCAAAAGTGAAATTAAGAAATCTATTTATAATGGATCAAAAAGAACAAAATACTTAGTTATACATTCATAAAAGAAGCATAAGACTCATATAATAAAAACTACAAAACACTGTTGAAAGGAATTAAAGATCTAAATAAGCTGAAAGACTTCTCATGCTCATGTGTCAGAAGACTCAATATTTTAAGATAGCAATGGTATTCAAATTGATCTACAAATTCAACACACTTGGTAACAAAATCCTAGCCGGCTTTTTTGCAGACACTGACAAGTTGATCCTAAAGTTCACATGAAAATGTGAGGGGTGAAAAACAGTCAAAACGTTCCTGAAAAAGAAGTTGGAGGACTCACATTTCCCAATTTTGAAACTTACTATAAATCTATGATAATAAAACAATGAAGTATTGGTATAAAGATAGACTTATAGATCAGTGGCTAATTGATTTTAGACAAGAGGGCCAAGACAATTAAATGGGGAAAGAATAGTCTTTTCACAAATTGTACTGGAACAACTGGATATCCACTTGCCAAAGAATGAAGCTGAAACCACACCTCACATTATATGCAAAAATTAACTTTAAGTGGCTCATAGACTGAAATGTAAGAGCTTAAAATATATAAATCTTGGAGGAAAACATACAGTAAACATCTCTTTTTTAACTTTAGGTTAAGTAATGGTTTCTTAGATACAACACCAAAAGCACAAGTGGCAAAAGGACATACAGATAGATTAGACTCTAACAAAATTGAAAACTTTTGCACTGCAAACCATACCATTGAAAAAGTGCAAAAAACAGTCCACAGAATGGAAGAAACTATTTGCAAATCATGTATCTGATAAGGATCTTGTGTCTTACAACTCAATGATAAACAGACAAAAATGAAATTTAAAAATGGTCAAAGAATCTAAACAGACATCTCCCCAGATACAATACAGAAATGACATAAGCACACTAAGCAATGTTCAACATCATTAGTCATTAGGGGAATGAAATCAAAACCACACTGAGATATCTTTTATACAAACTAGGATGGCTACACTTAAGATATAAAACAGCAAGTGTTGACAAGAATGTGGAAAAATAACAATATGTTGCGGGTCAAATTTTAAATGGTGCAGCCCCTTTGGAAAATAGTTTATAAAATTATTAAATATAGAAATACTGTATGTCCCAGCAATTCCACTCCGAAGTATATGACCAAGAGAAATAAATCATTAGCCCACACAAAAACTTGTATACAAGTTCATAGCAGCTATTCATTTGGCTATTCATAATAGCCAAAAATAACCTATATACTCATGAAGGTGGAAATAACCCAAATGTCTATGAATTGATGAATGGATAAATAAATAGTTGTATATCTATGCAATTTAATATTAATAATAAAATGTAGAACTTAATTATAACGTGGATGAACCCTAAAATTATGCTGAATGAAAGAAGCCAGTCACAAAAGGCTACAAATTACATGATTCTATTTATATTAAATGTTTAGAATGAGCATATCTAAAGGAAAAAAAGGAGATTAGTAGTTGCCTTGTGCTACATGGATTGTGGTACAGGGAAGGGGGTTATGGGAATGACTGCTATTGGGTACGGAATTTCTTTTGGGGTAGGTAAAATGCTCTGTAAACAGGTTATGATGGTTGCACGATCCTATGAATATACTAAAAACAGAATTTTATACTTTAAATTACTATATTTTATGGCAATTTAATATCTCAATAATCTGTTCATGACATATAATACTGAATATGTTCTAAATATGTATTTTAATACATTTTAATTAACCATATTTTAGATATATGCAAATAAATGATAATATATAAACCATATATATCTGTGCGAATGACATGCTTATAATTTAAGTATGTATTCATTTAACTTATATTCATTTTATAAACTTAACACATTTAAAGGTTATTTTAACATAAACAGCATTATGATGTAGCATACTGTTCTGAAAATTACTTTAAAACATACTAATCATATTCCACTTTCCCATCCAGAACACACAACTCTATTTCATTTTCCTTTTTGGCACTGTAGTATTACATATTACTGATCTACCATAAACTATTGAGCAATTCCCTTACTGATGGACTTTTAGTTGCTATTCATTTTTACAAAAAAAAAAAAAAAAAAAAAAATATATATATATATATATATATATATATAAAATAAACATTTTGTTCTTATTTATCTGTGCAAATATAAAGTGTTCCTAGAAGTAGAATTACTAGGTCAAAGGTTATGCACATATTAAATTTTGATAAGTGCTCTGAAATTACTTTACAAAAACACTATAGAAAATCTCTATTCCCAACAATATTGGAATTGAAGCATAGTGTTTAAAAGATAGGGGGTTGTCAATGTCATTCATATCCAAGCTCCACCAGTGTTAAGCTGGGTTACTCTGTGAGAGATGTTTAACCTTATAAGTTTCATAAAGATGATGTTAGGATTAGTAATATGATGTCCAATTCACTGTAAATGTTCAAGCGAAGTTATATATCATTTTTAAGCCGGTCACGATGAAGTTTCCTATTTCTCCACATTTTACCAACAGGAGATAACATCATTTTATTTAGTTTTTCCATTTCACTGATGAACAGTAAAAAACAATCTTATGTTTAGATAGTGGGTCTTGGAGTCAGAATACCTGAATATCCATCACTATCAAACTGTGTGAACTTGGTCAGACTACTTTTCTGTGTAGCAATGCCCGCATCTCTAAAATGAGGATACAATTTTATGAGGTTGTTATGAGAAGCATATGAGTTAATTAAGTGTTTAGAAAAGTGCCCCTAACCATAATTAATAACTAATAATTTTTATTTATTTTATTGTTATTTCCCTGATAACTTTCACCACCAGAGAGGTTAATATTTTTACTGGCTAATTTGCTTCTTTAGTGATATGCTTATGGGATGTTTGCTATTTTCTTATTTATGTGTTGGAGCTCTTTTTACAACTACCAATACTTTTCTTGCTATAAATGTTGCAATTATTTTCCCCCAACAACTCACTTGTCTCTTCACTTTGTCTAATTTTATTCCATTTCTTACTCTCCCCCCCACACTTGCTTTGTTTCAAACACCTGGCCTCCTAAATGTGCTTTGAACATACAGGTTTTGAAGTGGCTCCTCCCTTTGCCAACAATGCTTTTTCCCTAGATGCTCACCCTCTACCTTCTCTAGGTCTTTGCTCATAAGCTCATATGTCACCTCTTATTGAGGCCTACACTTACCACTGTAAATAATTTCAGTACACTTCCACTCCTGCCAAAGCCAAGCCAGATCAGCCTTTCTATACTCTATTCTTTTATCATAGCACTTAGGAACTTCTAACAGACCATATATATATTCTTTCTTTTTTATTTTCTGTCTTTTCTACTAAAATTTAAGATTCACAAGAGTAGGAATTTTTGTCTGTTTTTATTCCCTAGGTATCCCCAAAAGCTAGAACACTGGTTTGTACATGTTAGGCATCTAAAAATATTTGCTGAAATGAATCATTTATGATTACTTTTTCCAAATAAGTTTTCAATGTTTTATGTTATCAAATCAGAAAAGAGATACCTTTATGAATACAATATTTTTATCTCATTTTGGCAAGGTGTGAGTAGCCTAAGATTGAGCAAATATTGTCTTTTGTCTTCTTATTATTCTTTCATAATAATTATCACTGTTGATCTATACTTATATTCTGGCTCCAACTAGAGTATAGTTTGGATAAGGTAGAAAATCTAAAAGATGTTTTTATTGAAAAATTAGATGTCCTAACAGTAATTATCAAACAGTTCATTCTTTACCCACTGATAATCAGCATGGCTTTTATCATATACTCAATCTCATTTGTACAGATTTCTGAACTCTATTCTCTTTCACTCTATAGTAAATTTATTTAAATTAATTTTATACCTAAAATTGTAACAAATGTATAGATGTATTTGGAGACGGTTGTCCCATATTTACTAGTTGAGTCCATTTTGGTTTCTAAGAAAATTAATCCCCTAAACTTTGTTCAGCCCTTCTGGAACTTCTATTAGCTGATATTAAATCTCCCATATGTATATTCTGTATCACTTCAATTTCATAACTTATCTTTTATTTATTTGATATTGTGAGATTTCTTCTACTTAATCATTCAAGTTTATCTTCTGTTTGGGTCTAATCAATTACACAAAACTTTTACTGATATATTTTAACATTTCATATTTCTTACATATAGAATAGCTCAAAAGCATACATGGAGACTCTAAAGAACATTATAAAATGAACACCTGTGATAATTTCATCCAGAAAAAGAAATGAAACACTTCTCTATGCATTTTGAAAATTTGAATTTTTTTTAGAAAATATTTTGAAATAATCTTACTAACTGTATATTCTTATGTATGCTATTGAACTCATCCATTTTAAAAAAATTAATTTACTCCATTTCATTTTTAGAAGTCCTATTTGATACTCTTTAAAATGTGCCAGGTCATTTTTACGGTTTCTTGTCCCATATAAACATTTTTCTAGTCTGTCTTCTATTTCTTTAAACATAAAAAAAAAAGCACCAATATCTGAAGTCTGAGAGTTCATTATCCCCATGTATTATATTAGAAGGTAGAGTAATGGACTCCCCAAAATATTCACACCCTTTTCCCTGAAACTGTGACTATGTGCCTTACAAATATGACAAAAGGAACTTTACAGACATGATTAAATTTAAAGTTTGGAGAGGAGGAGATTATTCTGGATTATTGGTGTGGGCCCAGTGTAATCACAAGTGGTCCTTATCATGGGAAGGCAGGACGGTCAGAGTCAGAAGAGAAGATATAATGATGGGAGCAGAAGTGGAAGTGATATGAGGAAGGGTGCATGATCTAATGAATGTGGGCGAGCCTCTATGTGTTGGAAAAGGCAAGGAAAGAGATTCTCCTTTAGAGCCTCCTGAAGGAATACAGTCCTACTGACCCCTTTATTTTTAGGACGCTTGACCTCCACAACTATAAGATAATAAATGTATATTGTTTTAAGCCACCAAGATTGTGGTAATTAGCAATGGTAGGACACCAATACGGTTATTTTGGTAATTTCTTACTTCCAGCACCTTTTCCTATGTGTTTCATTATTTTTTCATTGTGATTTCCCTAGAAATATTTGTTTTCCCTAGAAATTATTTGTGAGAATTTTTCATGGCAAAGGTTGAAGGTGAGGTCTCTGGAGAGCATTTACTTCTATCAGGGCCTGAGGGCCACCACCAAACCCAGTCTATTATAAAGCGTTTTCATATTGTGAGTATATTTTGGGGCCAAGTAAATTGCCCAGCTTGTATTTTTGTGCCTTCTCTTTTTTATACTATCATATTTTTTCCTCCCAGGTCTTATTTTATGTTCTCATATCTTTGGTTGTTTGTAAGATAAAGCATCAGTACAGCATTACAGATAGATGGAACAGATTGCCCAGTTAGAAGTACAGTGGGCTCTGTAACAGGCCATCTTCTCCAAAGAGATGCCTCAGAGATGTTAGGAAGCGGGAAGGTTTCTCACAGGTTGCCTGAGAAAAGAACAGTGATGTTCTCTAGGCATTCACACAGTTATCTTTTATTATTATTATAGTTATCTTGCTCCTGCATTATGGTCACTTTTTTTCTCCTCTTTTGTGTTGTCATTGTGTTTGTTGTTGCTGTTATTGCAATGGCCTCTGTTTTTCATCTTCCCTGCACTGCTTAAGAAACCCAAGGGTTTAAAAGAAGTAGTTTGAAGTTATAATCAAGAAAGAAATGGTGGCTACATGTAGTACAGATATTATGGATACCTGAGAATATTGTCATCATTAAGCAAATGCCAGAGAATGGCAATACTTTGCTTTCCAGAAAAAAGTTAACAATGTTGTACAATGGATTCCATATTCATATCATTTCTAAAGGCAGATGCTAGCATGACTTGGAGTTTTTCCAGGTTTAAAGACTATAAACTTTATCAAGAATCCTCAACCAAAGACAGTTGCTTCCTTGCTAACATCTGTGCAGCAGCAAGATGCCAGAAAGAAATCAACCCAGGGTATGGTAATTATGCTATGGATATATTGGTACCCTAAAGGACACTGGTTAGTTAGCATTATGAAATTTAACTATTTACTATTACTAAACAGGTGTATTGTCCTGTAAAGTAAGCATTGTTATATTACAGATGTTTTAGAGAAAGATAAATGTCATAGGATAATTATAATTAACTTCATATGTGTGTGTGTGTTTATATATATATACACCACATTCATTTAATAATAATAAACTTTTTAACTGTACGTAATTAAATATCTGAAGTTATGCATCTGGAACCTAGTAGTCTGTATTCAAAGTAGCTAGGTCAGATACCAAAGCTATCCAAAAATAAATGCTTATCTCTTTGATTGGTACACCTGAAATGCACATGTGTATGTGCTATGGTCCATGTTATAAGTCAGGCCATCTTAAATAAATTGGTTAAGATCTATCAAGACTTTTCTTAACTTAATTAATTAATTGAATCAACAAATACTGAGTATAATGCCCTTTCCTAAATGCTCAAGATACATCAATGAACATAGATGAAAAAGATATTTTACCTTCTGGAACTCACAATCTAACAAGTAAATTATTATACGTACATCATTCATAAAAATGGTAAGTATTATAGCAGAAAAATTAGAGTATGCTCTGAGAGGTCAGGAGTGGTGGGGGTCTTGCAGTTTTAAAGAAGGTAGTTAAGGTGGGCCTTCTGAGAAGATATTAAGTGAACAGAAACTTCAAGGAGTCCTGCATTTATCCAGGTGGATATCTGGAGGAAGAGCATTCCATGCAGAGGGAGCAGAAAATGCAAATGCCCTGAGGCAGAAACACGCCTGGCATAACTGGGTAATAGTGAAGAATTGGGTAATAGTGAAGAAATCGCCTAGAAGTTTCTAGGAGTAGAGTAGAAGGAGAGAATCACAGGAGTTGAGATCAGAGGGGGGATTAAAGGGACAGATGATGAGGGACCTTGTGGGTCACTGTGTGGATGTGGACCGTTCTATGAATGAAATGGGGAGCCAAGGGATAATTTGTGTTGAACGTTGACTTTAACCTGACTTGTATTTTAATAGGATCACTCAGACTGCTGAGCCGAGAAAAAATAATAGTTAGAAAAGGGTAGAAACAGGTAGCACATTAATCAGGCCACTGTATTACCCAGGCAAGAGAGTGGCTTGGATCGGTGTGGTAGCAGAGCCGGTAACAGATAAACAGACTCATTTCTTAGAAGGTGAGGTTCCAGTATATTGTGATACGGAACAGAACTCTTTGCTAAGGCAGTTGTGCGGGAAACCACTTCTGCCTGTGTAAAGATCAGTTCTACAACACTGACGCTGCTGGAGGAATACCTGTGCCTTTAACAGGCAGAACACTTCTAAATACGACAGAGTGTATCATCAAGGGCATCGATTTATTCTAATCCTAGATTATGAAACTGACCTCCTGACTTCCTAATACTTTTAGTTGAATACAATAACTAATCTCTTCAACTTCAATACCAAAAATAGATAATTGAACTTTTAATGTACTTCTAATTACGAGTTTTAAAATAAACGAGAAAATATTTGCTTTGGTTTCCATAATAGTTATGGTTAAGCCCTAAAGGTGTGGGAAGAAGGGAGAAAGCACAGCGGAGTTAATGATTTTCAGAAATAACAGTCCTATTTTCTAGACCAGATTCAAAGTGGAAATAGAGAGGAGACTGACTGAGCATGGTGACCTCAACATGACTTAAAATTTAGAAAGCAAGAGGAGTATTGATCTCTTCTCCTTCTATCAAAAACTACAGAGAGTCACAATTTATTGTTCTGCCTTTTGAGTAAGCACCATGGCAGAAAAGCAAGAAGGAGGGCTTCACTGAAGCAAAGCCAGAAAGGTTGTTTAGCTACAGTAAATTAGGCACAGTTATGCCTCAGTACGTTGTAAATTTATCATTGACCTCTGTGTGCAATGGACAGAGTCAAATACAAACTCTACCCCTTCTTTAGCCACGTGTCACCTTAGCTAAAGTAGTCTCACCCTCTTTTAGGTTCCTTATTTTTAAAACAGATGTAAAATCAATAACTACCACATTAAGCTGTTTTGAGGATTATAAAAGATAATGTATGCAATGCATACAGCACAGTGTCTGTCATATAGGAAGAATTTAACAAAAGGAGCTATTAAATTTTAATTCTGTTATTAAATTTTGTGTAGTAAATAATGCAGTAGACAAAAGATCCATCCAACTGGTTCCATGGAATCTTGAAAACAAAACACCATGTCTGAATTTGCATCTTTTCACATGGTCAGTGAAATGGTGTGCAGACAAAGATAATGGAATTTGCTACTTCCCTCACACCAAAAATCAGGGTCTGAGATATGCACTCATGAATTATGTCACTATTCAGATTTATTAACTACAGTACAGTTTTGAAATTCAATGTATATTTATTTTGTGGCAATATCTATATATTAATGAAACATAGTAATATAGTATGAATGAATGAATGAATGAAAGCAATAAATATTACCAGAATGTATAAATTATCTGGGCTCATTCTTAGTCCATAAATCCCAGAGGAGGGAGGAAGGAAATTTACTTATTAATTTTATACAGAAATATTTTACATTTGAATAATGATTGAACCTAATTCAGATGATATTCTGAACATCATCTAAAATTACATAAAAATCTCATGATCATGATCATCATTTCATCTTTCTTTACTAGCTATCATTCACTCTCGTTTTGTTCATCTACTGCAATAATATTACATAAAATTGGATTTCACTGTCCTTCATGCCCACTTAAAGAAAAAAAAAAGGTAACTAAGACAACCCACAGTGTACATCATGTATATTTTCTGGAACGGGAAAGATAATGCCTAAAGTGGGAAACTGAACAGTTGGTATCCTGTTGGGAGGAATTATTTTTCCAGTTGCAATAATAACTTGATGAGGTTGCCATTATTTTCCACCTCAAGTTGTGTTTATTAAAATGACTTGAAAAGGCAATGAGGTGGAGAATGTATCGACAATCAGGCTAAGCGGCTACATACGGTCATTCTCTGCCGGAAAGGGCAAAGCAGTGAGAAGGGCTTTTCTAATGGTACAGGCCAAAGCAGACATACTCAAGACGGCAATCTGAACAAGCCTCCTCCGCACTTAAATGAGCCCTCCTCCCTACTGCAATGTGGCCACTCAACACTGACCTGAGCACTGCAAAGGAAGAGGAAGCACCAAGATGCTACCTTTGTAATACTGGTGATATAAGAGCGGCAAACAGGAATGACAGTAACAAAACAGAGTGACAGGGGTGGTACGATAATGTTCACAGTGCCAGTTGTAAGTTCTCCATAAATCCCAGAACTAACACCACCTCAGAATGCTAGGGAAGGCTTTATAGATGGATATGAGATTCATTTTGAGTCTTGAAGGATAGGAGAGATCTGAATATGTAAAAGAGAAATGGGAGCTAGAGTTGGACTCAGAAGAACCTGTGTTTAACTTTTTGTTCCACTATTACAAACTGCACGACTCTTGGAAAATCCAGGTTACTTCATTATATATTGGAATAATACCAGAATCTCTCATGTGAGTTCATTGTGAGATTTCAAGGAGATGATGCACGTAATGTGCCTCACACAGAGCCTGTCACATAGCAAGTTCTCAGTAGATGGTGGAAATCGGTTGTGTTTATTTTATCTAAACTAATCATCAATTAAATGAGGAAAACAATCTCAGGAGATTACTGAGCTGGAAAGCATCTAACAGAGTAACTAGTTATTAGAAATTTAATACAAAATATTTGCATACGCATTTGGAGATGAGCTTAAGGTCAGTGTGTTTACAGAAGATTATGAGAGAAAAGCACAGATGCTGGGATTTCCCTGGTGGTCCAGTGGTTAAGACTCCGGTGCTTCCACTGCAGGGGCCATGGGTTCGATCCCTGATCAGGGAACTAAGATGCCACATACTGTGTGGCAGGGCCGAAAACAAAACAAAACAAAAACCCAAACAAACAAAAAAGAAAAGCATAGATGTATGTAAGTTCAATAGAACAAAAAAGAAAAAAAATGCTTAGTACTAAAAGATGTTGGTTAAATGCTCTGAGATAGGAGGCCTATAGGCCTTTTGCTTTCCTATTAGATTAGCAATGCATTTAATCATTTGTAGCAATTGTATCACAATAATATAATGGCCCCCACATGAGGTGTAGACAAAGATTCTGAATATACAAGTCTGTGCACCAGAGTGTAATGGGGGCATTATTTCCTCTGGGTAAGATTCATTTCTCTTGCATGAAAACACCCAGTGCTTTTTGTTTTTCAATTCCACATTTCTAGTGGAAATAATTTATGGTAATATAGGCAGATAGCACAGCGCATGTAAGGAACTTAAATTAATTTTGAGTCTCAAATGAGAAACGCTGGAGTGTTGACATAGCAAGATAGTTCTTAGGAAATGGAGCAGGTCGCTTTATTTTTCCTCACTGATCAACAAGGGACTTAGCTGAAAGGGATGGTTAAGTGGCTGAAGTTTTAGTTTTCACTACCTTCTCCTCCAGTGAGACACTTACTTCCAAGGTCAATTAGTCTTCCCAAATCCATAGATAAAATCCCATGTAGTTTACAGCATATAAGGTATTGTTAGAGCCAGTCTCAAACACAAGTCTATCAGCTTGATAAGGGCATTAAAATAGTCCATGACAATACTGTCTTTTGGCTTTAGTTTCAACTCCTCTTTTTTCCTTTCCTGGATTTAAAGTCACTTGAAATTAAAATAAAGACTCTGAGAAAGATTTTTGCAAATTACATATTTTGAGATACATGTTATTAATAAGATTTGAACTCCAGGCAGTTGAGCTACAATATTGTTTTGCTTGAAATAAATCATGACATTCAAGCTAAATTTTCACCTATATAATAAATTTGTACTCCTCCACAAGAGATATTATATTCAACATGTAAAAATGATTGACTTTTTGGACTTCCCTGGTGGCACAGTGGTTAAGAATCCGCCTGCCAGTGCAGGTGACACAGGTTCGAGCCCTGGTCCAAGAAGATCCCACATGCCGCGGAGCAACTAAGCCCGTGTGCCACAACTACTAAGCCTGCGCTCTAGAGCCCGTGAGCCACAACTACTGAGCCCATGTGCCACAACTACTGAGCCCATGTGCCACAACTACTGAAGCCCGTGCACCTAGAGCCCGTCCTCCTCAAAAAGAGAAGCCACTGCAATGAGAAGCCCGCGCTCCACAATGAAGAGTAGCCACCACTTGCTGCAACTAGAGAAAGCCTGTGCACGGCAACAAAAACCCAACACAGCCAAAAATAAAAAATAAATAAATTTATTTTTAAGATGATTGATTTTTTTCTTTTTTTTTTTTGGCCACACCACGCGGCATGTGGGATCTTAGTTCCCCGACCAGGGATCGAACCTGTGCCCCCTGCTTTGGAAGCATGGAGTCTTAACCCCTGGAATGCCAGGGAATAAATCATAAAAATGATTGATTTTAATGAATGAGAACAATTGAAAAATCCAATTCTAAAATTATATTGAATATATAACGTAACCTGTCTTCAAACCAAGAGATTTAATTTCAAACAGAGGGAAAAACATTTTGTAGACTTTTCTGATCGTTCTGATTTTGACTTAAGCAGAAGTTGGTTCTAACAAGAGCGGCTAAGATTAGTCACATATGCCACAGGTATCTTTACCCAACCAGAAGCAGCCATCACTAGCTGATCATAGAACATTTAATCCTGTTGAGTCTGGATCCACCCACAGAATCTGTTTTAACCCAGAACTCAAGTCAGTCCCAACAGTTCATCCCTTAGCACCTATTACCATTCCCTGCCTTTGCAAAAACAACCTTTAAATTGGAGAAGAAGCAAACACAAATGGTCACTACAGCAGTGTTTAAGTTGTCATAATTCTGAACAAAAAGACAAAATAAACTTGAACACCACACATTTCCTCATGCCGGGTTTGGGTATTTCATTTTATGAAGATCATTGTCCAAACGCTTCTCATGATGAAGCATGCAGTATTACTGCTCTGTGAAGATGGGCTAATGTGACTCCACAGTGTTTTATGATACTCATTACCAACAACTCAGTGTGCACCTAAACGGTCTCTGAAGAAAAAAGAACAATGTGCTCAATCGCTGTTTCAGAGGCAAATAAATACAGTGCTAACACTGCTGTGTGTCTTTGGAGGAAAAAAATCCTAAATACTCTATATGTCTAATAGCAAATGCTTCTGGATGGATTTTCTTCCTGCATCCCTCACAGCCTCCTGTCAGCACTGAGATACATACAGACTGAAAGAGACTTCAGAGGGAACCACACATGCCTAGCAACAACTGACAACCATAATCTTTTGCATAAACTGAATGTCTTTTAAACAGACATAATTTTTTCAGAGCAGTTTTAGGTTCACAGCAAAAGAGAGGAAGGTACAGATATTTCCCATACACCTCCCACCCCCATACATGCATGGCCTTCTCCATTATTAACATCCCCACCAGAGTGGCACATTGGTTACAACTGATGAACCTACATTTACACATCATAATCACCCAATGTCTATAATTTACATTAGGGTTAACTCTTGATGATGTACATTCTGTAAGTTTGGACAAATGTATAATGGCATGTAACCCATCATTATAATATCATACAGAGTAGCTTTCTCCACCCTAAATAGACTCATTTTGCAGAGGGCTATAGAAGACGAGCATTTTAATGTATGGGGAAGGAAAAACAACATCAACAATTCTTCTCTGCTAAGGAATTATTACACACCCTTGAAAAATGCCACAAGGATATGGTAGGTCCAATGGAGATGCTGTGGATATCTGAAGAAGCGGAATCCCTTTCGCCTTTCTCTGCAATCTCACGCAGCAGAACACCCTAGAATCTCTTTACATTGCAAGAGAAATAAAAATCATGAGAACATGATAGATCAAAAGGGTCAAGCCTGGGAAATGAGAATTGATTGCAAAAGTGTTGTTATATTCATATAGTGGAATACTTTTCAGCAATTACAAAGAATGAACTACTGATATATGCTGGGTTAAGAGTTCTATAGATGTGCATTCTGTCAATATTTTTTATGATCAGATTTTCTGTATCTTTACACTTTTTATTTGCTTGACCTATAACAGTGATGTAATAAAATGGCCCATCACAATTCTCAATTTTTCAACTATTCTTGTAGTTTTATTGACTATTCTCTTTGTGTTCCTGAAGCTATTTCATTAGGATCAAGCACAATAAAAATTGTTATGTTTCCCTTGGGAATTGTACCTTTATTATGTTATGACTACTTGCATTTCTAGTGATGCTTTTTTCCTGGTAAGTTTTCTTCTTTTTCTATATTAATAGTTATTCAAACTTTATTTTATCATTTTCCTGTGAGATTTCTTCTCCATCCTTATACATTCAGTATTCTGTCTTCATGTTTTAGATGAATCTCTCATAAACAGAAGTTTGATTTTTAATCCACTGTGATAATTTTTCTCATTTAGTTACTGAATCTATTTTCTTTACAACTGTTGTGATTATGGGTGAGCCAATTTGCTTCTAATATATTTTGTGGGGATTTTTGTTGTTGGACTTTCTCCGTATTTCCCCTAATCTTCTTGCCTTCAATAGATTTTTTAACTTGTTCCCATTTTTATCCTTTACTAACTTAGAAGTTTTAAAACAGGATTTTTAAGGTTTAACTTCAAACATTTTACAGATATACTTCACAAATTCTAAAGTTACTCAGTTTCTTTATACTCTACACAAATGAGATTTAGTTACATGCTTTAACTCTGCCTCTATGCCAACTTGTATGTTATTTTTACCCAATATTTTAAATACTTCATTGTTTATCACCACAAATCAAGGATTGTAAGTACAGACATATCTCATTTTATTGTGCTTCACTTTATTGGGCTTCGCAGATATTGCATTTATTACAAATTGAAGGTTCGTGGTACCCCTGCGTCGAACAAGTCTATTGGAACAACAGCATTTGCTCACTTCCTGTCTCTGCGTCACATTTTGTAATTCTTGCAATATTTTAAACTTTTTTGTTATTATTATATTTGTAAGGGTGATCTGTGATTAGTGATCTTTGGTGTTACTACTGTAATTGTTTTTTTATTTTTATTTTTTAAATTAAAGTATGTACATAATGCTATTGCACATATAATAGACTACAGTATCGCATAATCGTAACTTTTATATGCACTGGAAAACCAAAAATTTCACATGACTAGCTGTATTGTGATATTCACTTTATTGAGGTGGTCTGGAACAAAACCTGCAGTATCTCTGAAGTAAGCCTATATTGTTTCACCAAAAAACTATTTGTTTATCTTTATCCCATGTTCACCAATTTCTATATACATTTTTCCTCCATGCAACTCTGACTTTCATCTTCGTGTTAGTTCCCTTACTGAGAATGTTGTTAAACATTCTCAATTTTTGTTCATCTAACAATGTCTTTAGTTCATCTTCATTCTTGAAAGGTAACTTATCTAGTTACATAATTCTACACTGACCAATTCTTTTTCTCAAAAATTTGATTAAATTATATAAAAACTTAATTAAATTTAATAGCTTCCTTTATTTTCATCTGGGGGCTGGGACCGCTGTACTGTCAGAAACAGAGTTATTTCATGTTACAATTATTTTCTTGGCCCAGTGTTTTCTAGAATAAGCTTTATAATTAGGGTTAGGTGAAGGATGAATAATTTTGTTTCAGGTTTTTTTTTTAATGTTTAATGGTTTAATATTATTAAAAACATCTCTTTTGACTCGAAGTCTCTAAATAAGCATCTTCATCCATATTATATTTTGTCCTATTTCTCATTTTATTCATGATCTGGCCAGGGAAAAGGAGTACCCCTCAGAGACCACAATGCATGATGTAGTATCTTATATAAAATGCACTCTCAAAAAATATTAAGGCATTAAATAAATTAAAAGATAAGTGTCTTTTCACTTCCCTTCTGCAGTTTCTCTCCTTCAGAATTCTTTGTTGTCATGTTAAAAAATAAACTATGCCTAACCCAAAATAGGTTCCAATAAATGTGCATTGAATATTTATGATGTTATATGCTATTCCTCCCTTTAGAATCCCCACTTTTACAGATGAAAAGAGTAAAAGGTCATGCCTCTTTACTGATGAAATTTTAGGCATCAGGAAAAGGTCAGTGGGCAGATTATTTCAGAATTCTTTGTGCTGCCCAAATCATACCATAGAGATCACAATTTAATCTGCCTAAGCATAAGGTTAGCTCTCCTTCTACATTCAAAATTTGTCGGTCATCAATAATCAGCAACATTTCAATGTAAGGAATGCCTGAGACTGGGAGAAAACAAGAACCTAATTAAATCAACACCACAGCCAGATGAAAGAGAACCATTGTTTATTCCTTGATTGCCAAATATTAATTGGCACAGAGTATGTTTTCAATAAATATTTGTTGAATAATGAATGAATGAGTGAAACTAATGGATAGAAATCTTATTTCATGAAACCAAAGCAGTTTCAGAGACAACAGATAAAATCATGAAATCTAGCTTTCAAGCCTTGGTTTAGGAGTGTCACTCCCAAATGGAAGCTTAATTTGTAAAACAGATCAATATTATGCTCCACCTACTCTCCTAGGTCATCCCTGAGCCTTCAATTCTCTATTTTTGGATAGAAGGAATCTGAGACCCAAAGAGAAGTTACTGCCTATGGCCAAACTTAATGACTAGCATGCACTTTGCTGGAATCCTGTTCCTCTCACCCTGGTCCAGTGCTTTTGCTTTTTCCCCTTAGTGCCTCCATGATGTTACTGGAAATGTCCTCCCAGGCACTGAATGACTCTTTATGTTCACTATTAAAATAGTATTTCAAGTGACTTCACGAAACTTTAAAATCTCCCTGGGATAACGACTTCTCTTTGTTCTTTTCATTCTCAGCTAAACTGAGGTAGAATAATACCTTAACAAAAAAATCCCCAAGACCCAGCAAAAGCCCTTTGTAAACAAGGGTACAGAGGGTGGTAAATAATTACTTTTTTCTCTTTTGTCCGTATAAACTCTAGAATTAAAGATATTTGCTGTTTGGATTACGACATTCAAAACCGTCTGACCTTGACCCATTTGAAACATTAAAGAAAAAGGCAAGTTATTTCATAAAAGAGCATATAAATTGCAGTAAAAAGCATATCTTTTAATAAGTTCTCTTCTACCCAACCATCATTTCTCCTTCCCCATCCTGAGGATATGGGTTGTTGTGGGATTATGTTTAGAGAGATGAAGTAGATTTCAGGGGACTTGAAACATAACTGTAATTTTAGAGTTCGTGAAATACTGCAAATGCATTTCCTTTGAGTTAAACAAATACCAGATTTTTGCTTGGTTTCAAAGATACAGAGTACATCGTATGAGCAATAAAACCCTCCTAATATTCTGCCAGACAAATAATATTTGTCTTAAATTGTGTTCCTTAGGACCTGAAGGTCACAGCCACAGGTGAAATGGATCCTAGATGGTCGTAACAATGTCCAAAGCAATAACTTCTGCTATGACTATCATTGACTCTCCTGGGAAATCTTGAGTCCTCTGGCAACACAAGAGGACAGTACTCATCTTAATTTCTTCTGAGATTGAACTGATACCATGATTCTTGTCACATTTGCGGAGCTAGGCTATAGATATTCTCACCCTAGCACAAAAACATACATTTTGATCCTCACAATCTTTCACAGTTCTTATCTAACTTCAGCTCCCAACTATTTTTATTAAAGAAACAAGACACAAAACAAGGGTGGATCCACTGAACAAAAGGTAGATTTTTGGGGGGCTTCCCTGGTGGCGCAGTGGTTGAGAATCTGCCTGCCAATGCAGGGGACACGGGTTCAAACCCTGGTCTGGGAAGATCCCACATGCCGCGGAGCAACTGGGCCCGTGAGCCACAATTACTGAGCCTGCGCGTCTGGAGCCTGTGCTCCGCAACAAGAGAGGCCACGACAGTGAGAGGCCCGCGCACCGCGATGAAGAGTGGCCCCCGCTCGCCACAACTAGAGAAAGCCCTTGCACAGAAATGAAGACCCAGCACAGCCTAAATAAATAAATAAATATAAAAAAAAAAAGGTAGATTTTTTTGGACATTTTCTCCCCAGAACAGAGATCTGAAGGTGCCAAATTTGACCAATAATTCCTTGCCTTGTATTTCCAGTGTTAGGTACTAAAATACGTGACCCTCTAGCATGCTGAATGAACCTGACAATCCTTTCCCATCTTCGTCACCATAAGAAAAACCACATGACATAATAAGTAGCACATGCATTTTCAGGAATGATTAGGAAGTAAGATCACTGAGGACTTCATCTCCAATTTAAAATGTTTTGCCCTTGGTTTTCTCAAATTATATTCTTTATGTGCTCCATGTGTCTTCTGTACCTGCCCATGAACACTGGAAATTTGCCAGGTGAATCTTACTTTTACTCAATTGCTTGGCATGAAGAGTGATACTTGGGTACTCCCCCACCAATAGATCAGATGAATAGCATATTATACAAATTTTGTATTTCAGTTAGAAGGTTAAAAAAAATGTACTGTAGGAAAAATGACTGTAAATTATTACTGTGATTAACAGATTAATATATTGCAGATGGTAGAATGTCATATCTATCCAATATGCCTGACCACAGATAAAAATTAACCAAATTTGACTTGCCCTCACTACGCTGCCCCTTGAGTGGTATCCTTTAGAATATCTACTTCTAATTGAGGCAACTTTTATTATCTGCCTTTTTCCCTTAGCTATTTTAGCATATAACACTGTAGAGGATATTCCCATTTTATTTCTGTCTTTACCTATGATGTGAGTCATACATAATAAAGCTTTGCATAATGAATTTCTTGCATATAGTAAACAATGGTTTTGCAAACTCTATTCTGAACTTTACTTATTCTCTATATTCGCTAACATTTTGCAAACCCACATGGGTGTGTGAAATTGTCTGCACGCTCATGTGAATTATTAACATTAGGAATGGTATTTACCTATTAAAAAATATACACCCAAACGACGGCAATTTTAATTTTAACAATGTTGAATTTAACATGTTAAAATAAAGGAAAAAACCATCAAATAAAAAACAAATTATGATATTTGGACACAGTGCTTCCTCTGTATTCAAGTAAAGGTAGCTCACTGGGGTAGGCAGAATAATGACCACCACCTCCAACCACCCCCCAGCCCCCACACACACAAAGATGTCCATATCTGAATCCCCAAAACCTGTAAATATGTTATGGTACATGGCAAGGGGGAATTAAGGTTGCTAATTAGCTGACCTTAAAATAGGATTATCTAGGTGGGTCCTCTGTAATCCAAGGGTCTGAAAAGGTGGAAGAAGGGGACAGAAGAGCCAGTGTTAAAGTGATTCAGCATGAGAAAGACTTGACTGGTCATCACTGGCTTTGAAGATGGAAAGCACCTAGATATGAAAGAATGCAGGCAGCCTTTAAAAACTGCAAAAGCTAAGAAAACAGATTGGCCCCTAGAGCTTCCAGAAGGAACACGTCTTCATTTCAGTCCAGTGAGACCCATTTTAGATGTTACAGCACAAGAAACTAATAAACTCATAGATAAGTTTTTCTAGGAATTGATAATCTTTTACCTTTCCTTAAGCCTTCCAGACATATACTAGGTTAAAATGAGAAATTTTGATGGCTTATATGAAACCTAGTGCTTTATTGCTTCAATTACTGTTTTTCTTAGAAGCATTTAACACCAACTGAAATGACTGTATTTGTTTGTATATTGTTGTTTCCGTTGGTACATGTAAATCTTAAGAGGACAGGTCTTTAACTTGTTTTGTTCACTGGGTTCATTGTCTAGAACAATGCCTATCACATATACACTTCCTATTATTTTACTTTCCTTGCCTCAAGAGTGAATTTGGTGTTCTATGGATGTGCGCATTCAGTATTCACGTGTAGTAACCACCCAGGCCTATACAGTCACTTAGTTACTCCCAACAAGTCCCTTAGGGAATTTTTAATGTCAATACAGCTGGAAACATGTGCAATCAAGATTTCATGCTGAAGAAAACAGTGACCATCTGATGAATAAGGATTTTCTACAGCTTATTTTTTCTTGTGGAATGTCTCCTATCTTAGCAAGTTTCTGGAACCTCCTACTTCCCTTGACCCATTAGTATCTCCTGGGAGATAATCTCTGAGTCCTTGGAATATGCTGCCTGATAAGAATATTTTTGTATGCCTGAGGTATTAGACCGTGATGTACCTATCTGACCACAGAAGTTTATCCCAACAGTGTGATTATGCTGAATACATGATTTTGCTTTAAGGGAGCTAATGTCTGAGTAGCTTGAGGTTGGTCAGACATGAGGATGCTAGATACCTACATTACTGACCCTCAATAAAAACCCTGGTAACCAAGGCTGGGGTGAGATTCCCTGGCTGACAATACTTTGCATATGTTGTCACACATCCTTGCTAAGAGAATTAAGTGCATCCCCATGGGTCTTCTCTAGGATGAGAATCTTTGTGTCTGGTGTCTCCTAGACTTCATCCCATGTGCCTTTCCCTTTGCTGATTCTATTCTACAGTTAACCCTATAGATTCTGGATTGTCAATGAATAGCAGTATAAATTAAAAAAAACAACAACACATTTCACACTTAGACATATTACAGGGAATTTTGCAAAACACAAACACATAAAAAAAAGTTCTCCAAAGGAATCAGATAGAAGAGTTTGCCAAGTTTAAAAAAACAGCAAAGGAACAATATTTGGCTGATTTGTCAACAGCAATAGCTAAGTCAAAAGAGAATGAAACTATAACTTTAACTTATTAAGAAAAAATAACTGTCAGTATTCTGTATTCAATTTAGGTCAATTCTTTCAAGGGTAAGGATAAAATAAGGACAACGTCAACTAAAAACAGAGTTTCCCATAAATCTGCCCTTATTAAATGAATTTCTTGTAAAAAAATACTCCAGAGGGAGGATTAATAAGAAAGGAAAAAAGTTCTGAAATGCAAGAAAAAAACAGTAAGAAAAGAAAATTTAAAATATGGGATCAATACAAATAAATATGGACTGGCCAAAGGCAGATCTAGTAGAAATAGGACTTGACTAAAGTCTAGATCTCACTCTACCAGTACCAGAGACATGAATAGACAAAGGCAGAAACTGCTCAGTTTCTCTACTGGTAAAATGAAAATGTTATAACTCCCTGTCCCAAGGGTTGTCCTGAAGATAAGAGAGACTGTAGGTGGGATTCCACTTAAAATCTAGAGAAGGATACTGTCATTATTCAAATTAGCTATGCTACTTTGGTCAGCTCCTAAATGGGGGAAAAAAATTACGTTGAACATTTAAACAAGTGTAATCACTGTGAAAAATTTTTAAACAAATTTTGCAGTGAGGGAAAGGTACTCTCATTCTTGGTACTAGTGCATCTTAAAATGGAATAATAAATTGAAAACTCAATATTTTAACCTCAAGTGGTGCGAAAGAGTGACCTAACATGGGCTAAAGAGAAAGAAAAGCGAAATAACACCATTGGTAGACAGGATCAACAAAAATGTTCATCAGAAAATCAAAATGACATCAACTAAGATGCTAAACCTTCCATTTTCTCCCTTTTTGGTTTAATACGTATTTTGCATTTAAAAAGGAATTGCCATCCTCTTGTGGAAATGAAAGTAAAATATAGTTTGTAAATAGCTTTTTGGAGGTCCTGATACTCTTGACAAAATAGACACACTGAAGCATCTGCTGTTGTTACTTTTGTAGCACTCCATGGTAAGCCCGTAAATTAGCAGGGATATTTCAAAATAGGAAACTGGAGCATAAACAGAAGCATCAGAAAATATTAAGCAGTATCAGGCCCATTGCCTGAAGTATTTACAGTGAGGAGGTGGCTGTGTGTGTGTGTTTATCTCACTGAAATTAGAGATAAAGCTGAGTGCTTTTCTATTTTATATTGTAAACCATACTCTATGTGGTTGAGAATTTAAGAAGCTTAAAATCAATGTGCTTGAGGAAGATGGAAGGATACGTTTTAATACCTAACATGCTGCAGAAACCTGAAATGTGTTAAAATTACACATTACACTTACCATCTGTTCTGTTTACATAACATCAGGTGACCTATTTTTTTTTTCATATTTGAAATTGCTTCCCTTCCCCCCCACCCCCGTGAGTTCTTAAAGGCAAACGGAAAGAAAAGTGTTTTTTTCCCTTTTTACTGAAATTGTAACTCCAATTGGGTTGTGCTTTAAAACAGCTTTACACATGAAGATATTTACTGCAACCCTGTTTAAAACAGAAAAAAAAAAAAAAAACAACCCCAAAAAACAGATATCATATGTGTTATTTCCAAAACTGAGTTTATATGTTTGAGTGTGCTTTGTTAATTGCTTTCCTAGTATCCACTCACTGTCTCTTTTGCAACAATATCCTAAATTTTATCTGGATAACAGGGGTAGTGAGTGGCTTAAGTCCTTAAGTATGTCTCACACTCCTTTCCTACTGTGATTCATGACTCAGTTCATACAAAATGCCTCAGGAAGACTCAATCTCATGATTTCTGTTGGGAATACTGGGAAGTAGGCTTCTTACTTTTGACCAGATACAGGCTTGAATATGAGTGTATGTAGCCCTGGGAGCTGGTAGTTGCTAGTTCACTGTCATGAAGTGAAAGCCTACAAAGAATGGGGCCAACCAGAGAAGAATGAAGAAATGGAGAAAGAAAACAGTCCTGGACAATCTACTTGAGCCACTGGACCGAGCCTCACCTGAAGCCTGTCTGTGTTCCCCGCGTGCCTCCTGTCCACACCCTGTTCAGGGTTCTTCCTGCCTCATTACAGCTGGGCAGAGGTGGGGCGTTCAGACTCCCACTAGCCCTCTGCCCTCACTACCCCAGGTGGGAGGAACAGGGCCCCATCATACTGCTCCTACACACTTCAGTTAAAACTGTCAAGGGAGTTGGTACCCCTGGAAGGCTGTAAAAGTCCTGGCTTCCCTCATGGCCTTCCCTGACACCAATACAATGTGGAGGAAGACATGTACCACTACATGGGGGTGGAAATCCAGGCTCCCTTTGTGATCTGGACACAAGGTAGGAAGAAAGTCTGTTTCCCCATTCGGTCTTCTCTGATACCACCCAGGCTGGAAGGAGAGGGTCGCTTCATTTTAGTCTGGTAAAGGCTGGGCTAGGCTCCCATTAACAGCACTGGGAGAGGGGCTACAGATTTTTCCGTGGCCTGTGGCTGAAGCAGGGCAATTACTGTCTAATTATTTTTTTTCTTGCTAGGCTGACCCTTTTCTGGCTTTTAGGTGGAGACACAAGGCATTTCTTGGAGTTTTTTTTGTCCTCACTCATGGGCATGGCTAGATTGCTGTCTTTTCCAGCATTCCAATCTGCGATGCTGAAGCAAAAGAAAACTCAAGAGAATGGGAGTTCCTTGAACTGGAGGCCTAGTCAGTCTGCCTTCTTTCCTCCTTTCAGAGTCTTCTTATATCGCTTTATATCCGTAATGTCCAGGCTTTTTAGCTGTACTTAGCAGGAGGACTAGGGAAAAACTGCATCTATATCTTGAAGTAGAAGTCCCCACTTCATGTGAATTTACTTCTTCTAAATTTGCTGGGGCTGTCTTTATCGCCCAGAGTGTGGTCTGTCTTCATGATTCTTCCATGGGTATTTAAGTGGAATGTGTATTCTTCAGTTGTTAGCTGGAGTCCTCTTTCATATCAATTAAGCCAGTTTTACTTATAGTTTTGTTTAGATCTGTAGTCTTACAAAATGCTGTCTAATGATGTGACTCACAGATTCTCTCAATCAAAGACAGGGCTTCTAACAACCTAAATGAACATCAATAGATGAATGGATAAAGAAGATGTGGTGCATATATACAATGGAATATTACTCAGCCATAAAAAAGAATGAAATAATGCCATTTGCAGCAACATGGATGGACCTAAAGATTATCATACTAAGTCAGACAAAGACAAATATATGATATCACTTACTTGTGGAATCTAAAAAAAATGATACAAATGAACTTATTTACAAAACAGAAACAGACTCACAGACATAGAAAACAATCTTATGGCTACCAAAGGGGAAAGGGGGGTGGGAAGGCATAAATTAAGAGTTTGGGATAAACAGATACACACTACTATATATAAAATAGATAAACAAAGAAGACCTACTATATAGCACAGGAAACTATATTCGACATCTTTAATAATCTATAATGGAAAGGAATCTGAAAAAGTCTATATAACTGAATCACTTTGCTGTACACCTTAAACTAACACAACACTATAAATAAACTATACTTCAAGATGTATTAAACAAAACAACAGGGCTTCTAAGAACCTTAAGGGTGTTATACCTTAGAAAAGGGTTAAGGTAAAGAAGTTTTTATCCAGAAGACATTTGTGGGCATGACTGTTGTCTAATGAAACGAACCCCATTAACAGTCACAGGAGATGCATAAAACCATTAAGAGAATCATGTATGCAGAATCATAGATGCTCCAGCTCAGAGCAAAAGGGACAAAAGAATTACAAAATTAAAAAAAAAAACCTTTGGAACTCCAAGCTTTTACAAGCCAGAAATAGGTTGAGGAATCTACTTAGCTAAAAGCCTGTGCTGCCTTTCATGGCCAAAGAAGGGTGATTTGGAGGGCAAAAGCATAACCTACCAAAAAGCACCAAGAGCTCTGAGAGTGGAGTGAAGGCTTTGGAGAATCATTTCCAGGAAGAACTTCCTGCATTTACCTGGTTGAATTTAGAACTGCTATAAATCTGTAACTCTTTTGTGCTTCTCATCTTCTCTTTTCTGGGACAGGAATGTCTATAGTGGTCATCCACTGCCTTAACCATCCTTGTATGTTGGATGTGTAGGGGCAGTTGTCTCTTTATTCCACAGGCCTGCAAGCTTGAAGGAACTTTACTCCAGGAATAGCAAGTAAAAAACTGCATGTGAGGAAACTCATCTACACCTGGACTTGATTTAGATGAGTTGGCACTAGAGGTCTATCTGATGCTGTGATGGAATGAGATGTAGGTGGGGATGGGGGGAGGAATGGGAGGGTGTGAGTGTATTCTGCATGTGGGGGAAGTTGAACCATTTGAGCCAGAGGGCAGACTCTGGTAACCAGCATTCCAGATGACCTCCAAACTGTGGTCTCTCTCTTTCTCTCTCCCCTACCTCTCTCTCCCCGCCTACTCTCCCCTCCCCCGACTCTCTCCCTTTCCCTCTCTCTCCTTCTCTCCCTCTTTTCCTCTCTTCCATTCTACGGAAGAAGCTTTGTTATAAGCAGCACTAATAAGAGCTCCACATGGTAAGGAAATGAAGCCTCCTGACAATGACCAGGTAAGTGAGTTTGGAAGTGGCTCTTCCAGACCCTTCAGAGAGACTGCAGTCTCAGTTAACAGCTTAACTGCAGGCTCATGAGAGTAGCTGAGCCAGAATGACTCAGCTAAGCTGGTCTCAGATTCCTGAACCTAAGAAACTGTGTGAAATAAAAAAATTTTTGTTGTTTGCAACATGCCAAATTTTAGATAATGTGTTACACAGCAATAAATAGGCAATACTCCAAACTTTCTCAATTTACATAACCAGAATAGCGTACAAAGAAGAAGGTATGAATTTTATCCACATACTTGTTTCAACGGTATTGTTCTTATGAATGTATTCAAACTGGGTTTGAGAATCAGTCTCACCAACTGTCATTACACCTGTAAGTATGGTTGTTTCCTGAGCAAAAGGCAAGCTTTTCCTCATGTGGTGGCATGATTCTTTGGGTAGGACACGTAATTACAGCAAAAGTCTCCATAGTATTGTCATTTATGTGCCAAACTTCCCTATGCTTCTGGTTGGCCTTTGGGGGAACTGGTGACTGACCAGAGTAAGGAGATGTTCTCTCAACTCACCGTTGCGGAGCAACGTGGAGCATGGATTTCATCTTTTATTTTCTTATACTGTTGTACATTAACTCTCAATTGCCATGCTAAGCTCACTAGAAATCAGAAACCCTTATATGTAGGCATCTGTCTGCTTTTCTTGACAAGTAATAATTTGGGGTTCATGTAAGATGACCCATTGAAAGCAGCCCCAGTAGGATAACAAGGTGATTTAAATGGAGTTTGTTTGAAACAAGTCTTTGGTTTCTAATCAGTATGCAGTTGTGTTGTGACTTGGTTTACAGCATTTCTTCCTTTTTTTCCCCCTTTCTTTTTCCTTGTTTCCAATCATAACAAGTACTACAGCATATTGTACAGTTTACAAATAATTCTGGTAGCTTTAGAGGGTTTCAGTAAAAGGTGGGGTTTTTTTTCCCTTACTTCTGCTTTAAAAGGGAGTAGAGATTGTTATGTTATACCTCATGCACTGATTAAAACTTTAAAGCCTAAACTAAATTATCTTTCTGGCAGATATTTCAACAAACTTTTAATGTTCTGCTTGGCAGCATTTGTATTATGGACATACACTGTCCTCTGTAAAGATGTGGTGGTTATGTGTCTAGGGACAGAGAAATGGAAGCCCTCTCTGTAAGGCACATACACCAAGAATCTATGTCTTTCATTAAGCATTCTACTGCCTATTTAAGAAGGAAAATAGACTGTCAGATATTTAATGATTTTTGCTCCTATTTATGCTTTTTGTCTTTGTGCTTTTAACAGCAACATTTTATCTTCTGCTCTGTATCTTTCTCCACATCTGTCTTTTGTGCCATTTATATTCAGAATAGATATGAGATGAACTTATAAATCATTTAACATTTTTTGCCTGGTATCTTTCCTTGATATTGTGTATTAGCTTATCTCATATTAAAAGGCCTTTACAATTACAGACCAGGAAGAACCTGTTCAGAAATTTGGCTTTCAGAAAGCAGGAGGGCAGTTGTTATACATATTAGAAACCTAAAAGAGGTGCTTGAATATACTGACATATGTAATTATACTACTATTACAGTACTTTTAAATTTTATTATCATTTAAAAACACTTTACACCACCAGGATGAACATCTTTCTCTCTCTCCTCTTGACTTCTAAACTCTCTTGGGAAACATAGCTGTCTCTATTTCTATTGCATATAGTGTTCAATATGGAAACTTGGCAGGTGGATGTCAAAAGACTTAAAGCATTCTGACATGATACAGATTTGCTCCTCCTTTCAAAGTAGTACTGTGAAATGATAGTCAGAAGCAGAGGGAGATAAGGTGCCTGGCCAGAGTAGATTTCAAGGTAATGTTGTTGACAGTTTTCATTCCACACTTTTCCATGTCTGATTCTCTTCCAGATACTTCCCAAAGCAGATAAAAATGACCATGACAAAGCACGTATTAGTAACCAAATCTATCCCATAAGGAATTATAAATAATTCCATAAATCTGTTCCATATCTATTCTTCATGTTCTGAAAACAATCTAATAATACATTTGGCATATTGTATATGTTTAAAAAAAACCAGTAATGTTAATAAAAGGAAAAGAATTTCTCATGCCATGAAAAAGCCTTTTTACTATACATGCACTCTCTCACTTTTCAAATTATCTGTAATAAAAGATCAGTGATTTTGAGTTTATTTTTAATTTTCAATTCATTGCATATGAATTGAATTGAGAAATATAATTTTAATATAATTAATAATTAATTATAATTATTAATTATATTAATATAATTAATAATTAATAGTAAATTAATAGTAAAACAAAATACAAAGGAAAACACAGAAAATACAAGATTTTTGATCAGGCAATAGATGTCAAAGCAATGCCCAATATATTTTAAGGTTTCTAAACATTGTCTCTAAATTTCTGTATTTGCTGCAACCTCTTAACAGAGTTGGTGGAGTGGGTTGGTTCACAGGAGACACTTTGAATAGTGGGGCTATAACTGATCTAAAAGGATGATGCAGGCAGTCCTAGGGCAGGTGGTGAGGCACAGACAGTATCTGTCTCTTCTCCAGTATATACTTTTGCCATAGATTTTTCTATGAAGAGAACATTTATTTCTACTTAATTTTTATTTGGGGTAAATGTAACTGCCTTCCATTATTCATCTGAAATAAATGTTTAAAGACAAGCTACATTTTTTCAAAAAATGGGTTAGAGCAGCAAAGATGGCAGAGTAGAAAGACCCTGAGCTCACCTCCTCTCATGTGCACACCAAAATCACAACTATCTGCAGAACAATCATCAGTGAAAATGACTGGAACCTACCACAAAAGATCTTCTACAACTAAAGACATAAAGAAGGGACCACAATAAGACGGGTAGGGGGGCAGACTCGTGATATAATCAAATCCCATACCCCCCAGGTGGGTGATCCACAAACTGGAGAGTAATTCTATTGCAGAGATTCTCCCACAGGAGTGAGAGTTCTGAATCCCATGTCAGGCTCCTCAGCCTAAGGGTTCAGAACAGGAAGATGAGCCCCCAGAGCATTTGGCTTTGAAGGCTAGTGGGGCTTAACTGCAGGAGCTCCACAGGACTTGGGGAAATAGAGACTTCACTCTTAAAGGGTGCACACAAAGTTCACATGCACCAGGACCCACAGCAAAAACAGTAATGTGATAGGAGGCTGGGCCAAACCTACCTGCTGGGCTTGGAGAGTCTCATGGAGAGGCAGGGTGGTAGAGGCTGTGGCTCACCCTGGGGACATAGACACTGGTGGTATACATACTGGGGAACATTCAGCCTCATAAACACGGCTGCTGCTGGTGACTGAGATCTTGGCTCATTAGCTCCAAGACCTGGAACCACCTGAAAGCCTGCAGGCGCCAGTGCTGGGATATCTCAGGCCAAACAACTAACTGGGCAGGGACACAGCACAACCCATCAGCAGACAGGCTGCCTAAAGAGTAAAGAGTTCACAGCCACCTCTGGACTCACCCCTAGACACAGCACAGACCACAAGAAGGCCAAGACCCAGCTCTAACCACCAGTGGACAGGCACCAGCCCCTCTCACCAGGAAGCCTGCATAAGCCTCTAGACCAGCCTAACCCACCATGGGGCAGACACCAGAAGTAAGAAAACTATGATCCCTCAATACAGTTCAGACCCTATCCTGGGAGCAGCTGGGGCCTGGCCTTGCTCAATATCAGGCCAATGCAACTTTCAGGAATCCATGGACCCCATACCCAACTGTGTCAGGAACAAGCCTCTCACCACCAACAATCTGAAATGAGATCTGGGATTCCTGGATACTACAGCCAGACTCCAGAAACTAGCATGGTCTGCCAGTATATTGAGACTGAGCTTAGGATCTGGCTTCACCTGCCAGTGGATGGGCAACAGACACAGAGTCTTCAGGACCCTGACTTCACCCATCAGGGAGCCAGCACTAGCCCCAGGGCCCTCTAGGATTCCACAACCAGTGCCTCATGACGAGGCCCCCCTAAACAGCAGGAAGTAGCATCCACACAAGGCAGGGCCTGGCAACCAACAAGACTAGGGGCCAACCAAGCCTACGAGACTGCCCACATAGTCCTCCCGCCATAACAGAAGGATACATGCAGCCCTCTTAGGGGGAACATCTAGAGCATATAGCTTGGGTGATGAGAGGGGAGTATACTGCTGGGACATACAGGACAACTCCTACAGAGGGCCAATTCTCCAAGGTTAAGAAACATAACTAACCTACCACATACATAAAAATACAAATAGTAACTTAGACAAAATGAGTTGGAAGAGGAACATGTTCCAGATGAAAGAACAACATAAAGCCCTGGAAGAAGAACTAAGTGAAGTGGAGACAGGCAATCTACCCAAGAAAGAGTTCAGGATAGCGATCTTAAAGATGATCTAAGAACTCTGGAGGAGAATGGATGCACAGAGTGAGAAGCAGAAAAGCTCACCAGTAAAGGCAAACATACAGTAAAGGTAGGAAATCATCCACACACAAAGCTAGTAGGGAGCTTAAAAGACAAAAGCAGTAAAATCATCTGTATCCATAATAAGCAGTCAAGGGATACATAAAACAATTACATGCAAAATATGATATCAAAAACTGTAATTGTGAGGAGAGAAGAGTACAAATGCAGGGTTTTTAAAATCCATTTGAAATAAAAACATCAGCAACTTAAAACATACTATATATGTGTGTATATATATATATAGATAGATAGATATACCTATAAAATATAGGTATATTTTATAGGTATATCTATCTATCTATATATATACCTATAAAAAACCTGAAGGTAACTGCAAGCCTAAAATCTATAATAGATATATACACAAGAATGAAAAAGGAATCCAAACATAACACTAAAGATAGTCATCAAATCACAAGAGAACAGAAGAAGAAACGGGAAAAAAGACCTACAAAAACAAAACAATTAACAAAATGGCAATAAGAACATACATATCAATTATTACCTAAAATGTAAATAGACTAAATGCTCCAACCAAAAGACACAGACTGGCAGAATGGATACAGAAACAAGAACCATATATATGATGCCTACAAGAGACTCACTTCAGATCTAAAGACACATACAGACTGAAAGTGAGGTGATTGAAAAGGTATTCCATGCAAATAGAAATCAAAAGAAAGCCAGAGCAGCAATGCTTACATCAGACAAAATAGACTTTAAAATAAAGACTGTTACAAGAGAAAAAGAAGGACACTACATATGTTCAAGGGATCAATCCAAGAAGAAGATATAACAACTGTAAATATATACACACCCAACATAAGAGCACCTCAATATATAAGGCAAATGTTAACAGACATAAAAGGAGAAATTGACAGGAACACAATAATAGTGGGGAACTTTAACAGCCCACTTTCATCAATGGACAGATCATCCAGACAGAAAATCGATAAGGAAACACAGCCCTTAAGTGACACATTAGACAAGATGGACTTAATTGAAGTTTATAGAGCATTCCATCCAAAAGCAACAGAATACACATTCTTTTCAGCTGCACATGGAACAGTCTCCAGGATAGATCACATACTGGGCCACAAAGCAAGCCTCAGTAGATTTAAGAAAACTGAAATCTTATCAAACATCTTTTCCAACCACAACACTACGAGATTAGAAATCAACTTACAAGAAAAACACTACAAAAAGCACAAACACATGGAGCCTAAACAATATGCTACTAAATAACCAATGTATCACTGAAGAAATCAAAGAGGAAATCAAAAAATACCTAAAGACAAATGAAAATGAAAATACGAAGACGCAAAAACTATGGAACAGCGGAAAAGCAGTTCTAAGAGGGAAGTTTATAGTGATACATGCTTACATCAGGAAACAAGAAAAATCTCAAATAAACAACCTAAACAACCTAAAGCAAGTAGAGAAAGAAGCGCAAAACCCAAAGCTAGTAGAAGGAAAGAAATCATAAAGATCAGAGTAGAAATAGTTGAAATAGAAGCTAAAGAAGCTATAGAAAAGATCAATAAATCTAAAAGCTGGTTCTTTGAGAAGATAAACAAAATTTATCGATAAACCTTTAGCAAGACTCATCAATTAAAAAGGGGAGAGGGCCCAAATCAATAAAATCAGAAATGAGAAAGAGAAGATACAATCAACACCATGGAAATACAAAGGATCATAAGAGACTACCATGAGCAACTACATGCCAATAAAATAGAGAACTTAGAGGAAATGGACAAATTCTTAGAAAGGTCCAATCACCCAAGCCTGAACAAAAAAGAAATAGAAAATACGAACATAACAATTACCAATACTGAAATTGAATCAGCAATTTAGAAACTCCCAATAAACAAAAGTCTAGGACCAGATGGCTTCACAGGTGAATTCTGCCAAACATTTACAGAAGAGTTAACACCTATCTTTCTGAAACTATTCCAAAAAACTGCAGAGAATGGAATACTTCAGAACTCATTCTATATTGCCAGAATCACCCTGATACCAAAAGCAAAGATATCATACACACATAAAAATTACAGGCCAATATCACTGATGAACATAGATGCAAAAATTTTCAACAAAATACTAGAAAACTGAATCCAACAATACATTAAAGGATCATACACCATGATCAAGTGGGATTTATCTCAGGAATGCAAGTATTTTTCCATATCAGCAAATCAATCAATGTGATACACCACGTTAAAAACTGAGGAATAAAAGACATATGATCATCTCAATAAATGCAGAAAAGGTTTTGACAAAATTCAACATACATTTATGATAAAAAAAAAAAAAACTCTCCAGAATGGGCAGAGAGGGAACGTAACTTAAGATAATATAGGCCACATGACAAACCCACAACTAACATCATACTCAACAGTGAAAAGCTGAAGTCACTCCAAGATCAAGAACAAGACAAGGATGCCCACTCTTGCCACTTTTATTCAACACAGTTTTGGAAGTCCTAGCCTCAGCAATCAGAGAAGAAAAAGAAATAAAAGAAGGTGGGAAGGTGCTGAGTTAGTGTCTCCCCACAAACAGGGCTCCTGCCGGCCACTGGTGGGGGACCCTAACGCCCAAGGAGAAAGGAGGAACCCACAAGCAAACTGGTAGGATGTGGAGGGACTGAGGGGGGAGAAGAAGTGGAGGCCGGACAGGATCGGCACCCCTGAGGCCAGGGAGGTCAGGAGAGGCAGGTGGGAGGGGCCCTCTGGGAGGAGTGGGAGAGGAGCAGAGGGTGATTGCCCCACCCACTCGGGCCCAGGGAGCTTCCTGAGCTCCCAGGTTGGTCCTCTGTATCGACATATATACACTATTGAATGTAAAATAGTTAGCTAGTGGGAAGCAGCAGCACAGCACAGGTAGATCAGCTCGGTGCTTTGCGATGACCTAGAGGGGTGGGATAGGGAGGATGGGAGGGAGACTCAAGAGGGAGGGGATATGGGGACACGTATGCATATGGCTGATTCACTTTGGTGTACAACAGAAACTAACACAGTACTGTGAAGCAATTATACTCCAATAAAGATCTACTTAAAAAAAAGAAAGAAAGAAGTCCAAAATATGAATTCCGAAATGTTTGGACATTGTTAACTGAAAAAATTGCAATAAAATATTTTTATTATAAAAAAAAATAAAAGGAATCCAAATTGGAAAAGAAGTAAAAATGTCACTGTTTCCAGATGACATGATACTATACAAAAAAAATCCTAAAGATGCTACCAGAAACTACTAGTGCTCATAAATAAATTAGGTAAAGTTGCAGGATACAAAATTAATACACAGAAATCTCTTGCAGATCTATACAGTAACAATGAAATACCAAAAGGAGAAATTAAAAAAATAATACCATTTACCAGCACATCAAAAAGAATAAAATACCTAGGAATAAACCTACCTAAGGAGGCAAAAGACCTGTACTCTGAAAATTACAAGATGCTGATGAAAGAAATCGAAGATGACACCAACAGATGGAAAGATATAACATGTTCTTAGATTGGAAAAATCAGTATTATTAAAATGACTGTACTACCCAATGCAATCTACAGATTCAGTGAAATCCCTATCAATTTGCCAATGGCATTTTTCACAGAACTATAACAAAAAATTCTAAAATTTGTAAGGAAACACAAGAGACCCTGATACCTTTTTCTTGAGAAAGAGAAACGAAGCTGGAGCAATCATGCTCCTTGACTTCAGGCTATACTACAAAGCTACAGTCATCAAAACCGTACAGTACTGGCACAAGCACAGACACAGACATCAACGGAACAGGATAGAAAGCCCAGAAATAAACCCACACACTTATGATCAATTCAATATGCAAAGGAGGCAAGAATATACAATAGAGAATAGATGGTATCTTCAATAAGTGGTGCTGGGAAAACTGGACAGTACATGTAAAAGAATGAAATTAGAACATTCTTTACACCATATACAAAAACAACTCAAAATGTATTAAAGACCTAAATGTAAGAATGGATACTATAAAATTCCTAGAGGAAAATACAGGCAGAACACTCTTTGACATAAATCTCAGCAATATTTCGTTGGATCAGTCTTCTAGAGTAATGGAAACACAAGCAAAAATAAACAAATGGGACCTAATTAAACTTAAAAGCTTTTGCACAGCAAAGAAAACCAAAAACAAAATGAAAAGATAATCTATGACCAGCAAGGGATTCATTTCCAAAGTATAAAAATAGCTTACACAGCTCAGTATCATAAAAACAAACAACCCAATCAAAAAATGGACAGAAGACCTTAATAGAAATGTCCCCAAAGAAGATATACAGATGGCCATTAGACACATGAAAAGATGCTCAACATCCTTTCACATTTAGAACTAGTGGATGTTTGAGCTCCAGTTAGAGGATTACTTTTAACAATTAAGTAATTTCCAGATACACCATGACAATTTCTCAACTGCAAACGTCAAATGATATGTTAATTTCATGTTTCTTGAGACAGCCTCATTGTATAGAATTTAAATAGTTAATTGCAAAGAGTAGTTTTTTCCCAATACCTTTATTTGTAATATTTCCATGCATAAGATCATTTAGTGGGACCCATATATTTGAAAAATAAAAAGTAAAAGTAAAAAGCAACCCCTCACCAGAGCTTTATTAAACTACTTTAACATAACTTGCAACTCTGGGGCCGGATCAGAGGGCAGAATAGAAAGATACAGAGCTCACCTTCTCCCACAAACACATGAGAAATACATCTACCTGTGGAAAAATTCTCACAGAATACCTGCTGAACACTGACAGAAGATCTCATAAAATCAAAATTGCAAGAAAGATCACCATGTAACCTATAGGTTGAAAGAAGAAAAGAAGGAATAAAGATAGGACCTGTACCCCTGGGAGGGAGCTGTGAAAGAGGAAACGTTTCCTGACCCTGAGAAGTGCCTTCACCAGCAGGGAGATCAGCTGGGACAGAGAGGGAGCTTCAGAGGCTCAGAGGAGAGTGCAGCAGCCAGTTTGCAGCAGAACACAGACAGACCAGCACAGAGGGTCCCTGCCACCTTGCTGCATTCCCCAGGTCAAGACTGGTGTGTGCTGGTGCATGTGGGGGCTGGGTGCTAAAACTTGGGCTCCAAAGGACAGACCTGGGGAGAGGACTGGGATTGGCTGCATGGAGATAGCCTGAAGGGGCTTGAGTGTGCTCCCTGCCACAACCTGGGATGCGCACAGGAAGGAGCCTGGTTCAGCCACTGAAGTCCCATTGTTAAAGTGCGTGCTTGAAGGGAGGGCTGGATCCCACCATAGCAGGCTCATTTTCTGCACACTCACAGCAGGTGCAGCTCCACCTCTATGAGTTCTAGGAGGGCACAAGTGCCTGTGGGTTGCTCACATGTGGAGACAGGGCTGAAAACTGAGCAGACCCCCAGGGGCCCCACAACTTCAGAAGCAGGACTGAAATCTGAGCTTTCCAGCCACCATGGGATCCATGGATTTACACACAGCAGGTGGCACTGTAAACTCAGTGCCTGCGGAACATCAGAGCAGAATACTGGTGAGTCCGTGGCTGGGGAGGGTCCAGCTGCTGACTCTGTGGGCCAGTGCACAAAAAGGAGAGGACGGGGTCCAGGTTGACTCAGTAGCTCCTGCAGTAGGTCTATGGCTGCAACTACAGTAGTTCCAGTGTCTAATCTCTGCAGTTCTGCACCAAAGGATCTGCACTAGTGGCTTTGGGAGCACAGTGACTGAGGGAAAACCAGGCTGATTGCCTGAATTCCCATGGTTGAGGCAGGGCTGAGGGCAGTGCCAAAAACAGTGTACTTTATGAGCTCGCACACTGAGTGACAGGCGATACCACAGAGCGTACTTCCCAGTGAATAGCTCCTGTGGAGGAATACTCAGGAGAATGAATAACTGATCTGGAAGACAGAATAACGAAAATCACACAATCAGAACAGCAGACGGAAAGACAAATGAAAAAAAATTAAAGCAATATTTGAGACCTATGGGATAAGTCCCAATCTACATATAATAGGGATCCCAGAAAGAGAAGAAAGAGAAAAGGGAATCAAAAATATATTTAAAGAAATTACGGCAGAAAACTTCCCACACCCAAAGAAGGAAAAAGATATCCAGATAAAGGAAGCACCAAGGGTCCCAAATAAAATGAATCCAAACAGACTTACACCATGACATATTATAATTAAAGTGGCAAATGTTAAAGACAGAGAATACTAAAGGCAGCAAGAGAAAAACAAAGAGTTAATTACAAGGGAACCCTCATAAGGCTATCAGCTTATTTCTCAACAGAAACGTTGCAGGCCAGAAGGGAGTGGCAAGATATATTCAAAGTCCTGAAAGGGAAATACCTGCAACCTAGAATAATCTACCCAGCAAGATTATCATTTAGAATAGAAGGAGAAAGAAAGAATTTCTCAGACAAGCAAAAACTAAAAGGATACAGCAACACTAAACCTATTGTAAAAGAAATAGTGAAAGGTCTCTAAACAGAAAGGAGGCAAGAATCTATAGGAAATCAACCAAGGAAAGGTAAATAAGAAAAAAATGATTACATGGAGACTAACAACATGCCACTAAAAAAAAAAGAAAGAAAGAAAATGGGTCAATGATAAAATCAAAGAGGAAATTAAAAAATACTTTGAGACAAATGACAATGAAAACACAATCAAACAAAATTGATGGGATGCAGCAAAATCAGTTCTTAGAGGGAAGTTCATAGCAATACAGGCCTTCCTCAAAAAAAGAAGAAAAATCACAAATAAACAACTTAATCTACTGCCTAAAAGGATTAGAAAAAGAAGAAAAAACAAAACCTAAAGTCAGAAGAAGGAAGAAAATAACAAAGGGCTGAGAGAAAATAAACAAAATAGAGATTTTAAAAATTAGGAGGAAAAAACCCCAATAAAACCAAGAGCTGCTTCTTTGAAAGGGTAAACAAGATCAAGAAAACTCTGGCCAGGCTCACCAAGAAGAAAAGAGAGGGCCCAAATAAACAAAATAAGAAATAAAAGAGGAAAAATAGCAACCTATACCACAGAAATACAAAAAAGCATAAGATAATACTATAAACAATTATGTGCCAAAAATTGGACAACCTAGAAGCAATGGATGTTTCCAAAAACATACAGCCTACCAAAACTGAATCACAAAGAAAAATTCAACATCCATTCATCATAAAAACTCCTATCAAAGTGGGTAAAGAGGGAATATATCTCAACATAATAAAAGCTATTTATGACAAACCCTCAGCCAACATAATAGTCAACAGTGAAAAGCTGAAAGCCTTCCCACTAAAATCTGGAACAAGACAAGGATGCCCACTCTCACCACTTCTATGCAACATAGTATTGCAAGTCCTAGCTGCAGCAAATGCACAAGAAAAAAAAAAAAAGGTATCCAAATTGGAAGAGAAGTAAAATTGTCATTATATGCAGATGACATGATACTAGCTACAGAAAACCCTATAGACTTCACACAAAAACTACTAGAACTGATAAATGAATTCAGTAAGGTAACAAACAGGATACAAGATTAACATATAGAAATCTGTTGCATATCTTTATACTAACAATGAAATATCAGAAGACAAAAGTAAAAAAAAAAAATCCCTTTTAAAATCACATCAAAAAATATACTTAGGAATAAACCTGACCAAGGAGATGAAAGACTTATATGATGAGAACCATATAACACTGATAAAGGAAAGTGAAAATAATTTTAAAAAATGGAAAGATATCTGATCCCCTTGGATTGGAAGAATTTATATTGTTAAAATGGCCATACTATCCAAAGCCATCTACAGATTTAATGTGATCCCTATCAAATTACCCATGACATTTTTCACCAAACTAGAGAAAATAATCCTAAAATTTATTTGGAACTATAAAAGATCCGGAATTGCCAAAGCAATCATAAGGAAAAAGAACAAAACTGGAGGCATAACCCTCCCAGACTTCAGGTAATACTACACAACTACAGTACTCAAAACAGTGTGGTATTGGCACAACAACACATATGGATCAATGGAACAGAAAAGAGAGCCCAGAAATAAACCCACACACCTATGGTCAATTAATCTTCAATAAAGGAGGCAAGAAAATACAATGGAGAAAATACAGTAACCATAAACAAAATTAAAAGACAACCTAAGAACTGGGAGAAAATATTTGCAAATGATGCAGCCAACAAGGGCTTAATTTCCAAAATATACTAACAGCTCATACAACTCAGTAACAATAAAAACAAACAACCCAATCAAAAAATAAGCAAAAGACCTAAGCAGACATTTCTCCAAAGAAGAAATACAGATGGCCAATAGGTACATGAAAAGATGCTCAAAACAGCTAATTATTAGAGAAATGCAAATCAAAACTACAATGAGGTACCACTTCATACCAGTCATAATGGCCATAATTAAAAAGACTACAAACAACAAATGTTGGAGAGGGTGTGGAGAAAAAGGAACCCTACTACACTGTTGGTGGGAATGTAAATTGGTGCAGACACTATGGAAAACATTATGGAGATTCTTTATAAAACTAAAAATAAAACTACCATATGGTCCAGCAATTCCACTCCTGGGCATATATCTGGAGGAAACTCTCTTTCAAAAAGATAAATTCACCCCAATGTTCACATCAGCACTATTTACCATAGCCAAGACATGGAAGCAACCTAAATATTCACCAGCAGATGAAAGGATAAAGTAGATTTCGTATACACACACACACACACACACACACACACACACACACACACACACACAATGGAATACTACTCAGCCATAAAAAAGACTGAAATAATGCCATTTGCAGCAACATGGATGGACCTAGAGATTATCATATTGAGTAAGTCAGACAGAGAAAGAAAAATATCATATGGTATCACTTATATGTGGAATATATGACACAAAGAACTTATTTATGAAAGAGAAACAGACCCCCAGACATAGAAAACAAACTTATGGTTAACAAAAGGGAAAGGGAGGTGTTAAGTTTGGAGTTTGGGATTCGCAGATACAAACTACTATTTATAAAATAAACAATAAGGTTCTACTGTATAGCATAGGGAAGTATATCCAATATCCTATAATAAACCATAATGGAAAAGAATATGAAAAAGAATATATATAAGTGAATCACTGCTGTACACCAGAAACTAACACAACATTGTAAGTCAACTATACATACATACATACATGCATAAATGAAACTTGCAAGTATCACCTTAAATACACTTTGCTCCCAAAATCCACCCTTCTTGCTTACTGTCTTTGTGTCTAGGAGATCACCTGATCTCAATGTCAACTTCATTCCTTTTCACTTAACCTAATCCTAATGTATTATTCATCAATATCTTCATCTAACTTCCACAGTATGTTTAATGTTTAAAATTTATTTGGCATTGCCGTAATAATTTCCATGCTCTGTTTCTCTGAATTGAATGCACAAAAGGCCAAATTATATACTTCTAAATATATCTCCAGACGTAGCACAGTGCTATGTCCACAGTTAAAGCACTTCCATATATTTCAAGAATGAAGGGGAAAGTGAGAGGAATGGATAAAAGCAAGGCCTTATGGAAGGATTAAGATAAGGAGAGAAAAAGAGTAAATGAGGAGGGAAATGGAAGGGAAGAGAAGTAAAGGAGGAAGGATACAAAGAAAAAACAAAAAGTAAAACCAAACCTTAAAAAAAGACAATATAACTAGTTAGAAAATGAGTAGTACCCAATAGTTACTTCACAAGAACAGAATAGTGCCTGTTCCCACCACCTAGACTATAAGATCTCTGTGGAGTATAGAAGAAGGGTCTTAGATCAGAAATGGGGGATAATTAGCCATAGACTAAACATATCTTAAATTCAAGACCCTAATAAGCAAATCATTCCAAAGTAAATTAATTCAGATATATTTACAGGAAAGCAAAAATATTCACCACCAACAGAGTAAAATTCGCTATATCTGGCATTTGGTTAAAAACAGGCATACAAAGGAGCAGGAAAGTGATTCATATAATAAGGAGAAAAATGAATCAATCAAAATCAACTTGGAATTGACACTGATATTAGAATTATCATAAAAGAACAATGTATAAGTTATTATAATTATTTCCACATAGTAAAAAGGTCAAGTAGAGAAATGGAAAATATTTTTAAAGACACAAATTAAATTTCTAGAAATAAAAACTACAATATCTGAGATGAAAAATACATGGATTTGGATTATTGGCAGGTTACACATTACAAAAAATAAAATATTAATGAATTTGAAGACTATTCAAAATGTAATACAAAGGAAAAACCGAATTCAAAGACTAGAAAGTGGATTAGTGAGCAGTGAGGCAACTTCAAGAGGCCTAATATATATTAATTGGAGTTCCCAAAGGGAAGGAAAGGAAGGTGTCAGAAATATAATTGACAAAAATAATGACCTCAAATTTTCTAAAATGCTCAGTGAACCCCAAGCACCAGAAATATAAAGAAAACTACACCAAGGAACTTCATAAACAAACTGTTCAAATCAGTAACGCAAATATTTTTATATATTTGAGAATTTTTTTTAATTTTAAGAAATAAAGTACACAGGGTAAAGAAGATAAAAATAGTAGCAGATTTCTGATCATAATAAATGTAAGTGAGAAGACAGTAGATTGATATATTTAATGTACAAAAGCAGTGTATCTGTCAACCTAAAACTTCATACACAGTGAAATTATCTTTTAAAAATAAAAACTTAGACTTACAAACACTGAAAGAATTTATGAGCAGCAGACCAGTCATACAATAAATATTAAGGGGAGTTTTTCAGGTGGAAGAAAAATCATATGGATACAAAAAATGAATAAAAATACTGGAAACGGTAACTACAAAAGTCCATATATATAACTTATTTTGATGTCATTTAAGGCTCTTTGAAAGTTAAATAAATTTTCAAACAAAATAATAACAATGAAGTATGAGATTTATAACATATGTAAAAGTAAACAATTGACAACAATAACAGAAAGGGTGGGGGAGAGAAATGGAAGTATATTATTTTAGGAATCTTATACTGTGCATGAAACTATATAGTATCATTTGAAGATAAACAGTGATAAGGTCAAATATACATTGCAAATCCTAAAGCAATTACTAAAATAAAACAAAGAATTGGAGCAAATAAATCAAAAATGTAAATAACAGATAAATTTAAAACATATTCAAATCCAAAATTTACAAAGCAGGAATAGAGACAAAGACATAGAGAACAAATGTATGGATAACAGGGGGAAAGGGGTGGGGTGGGATGAATTGGGAGATTGGGATTGACATATATACACTATTGATACTATGTATAAAATAGATAACTAATGAGAACCTACTGTATAGCACAGAGAACTCTACTCAATGCTCTGTGGTGACCTAAATGGGAAGGAAATCCAAAAAAGAGGGGATATATGTATACGTATAGCTGATGCACTTTGCTATACAGTAGAAACTAACACAACATTGAAAAGCAACTGTACTCGAATAAAATTTTTTTTAAAAAGTCAGAAAAAGAGTAAAATGGAAACAACACATGACACATATAGAAAACAAATAACAAGAAGATCGATTTAAACCTAACCACATCAATAATCAAATTAAATGTAAATGTCTAACTATCCCAATTAAAAGTGAAAGCTCGTCAGGTTGGATAGACTCAACTATGTGCTACCTATCAGAAACGTGTTTTAAATGTAAAGATATAAATTAGTTAAAAGTAAAAGAATAAAAAAAATGTGTCTTGCTAAAACTAAAAGTACAAGTGGTTTTATTAACATCAGATGCAGTATATTTCAGAGAAAGAGGAGTACCAAATATAAAGATTATTTCATAATAACAAGGTCAATTTGTCAAAAGGACAGCAATAGCTTAAAAATGTTTGCACCTAATAACAGAGATTCAAACTACCTGAACAAAAAACTGATAAAATTTCAAGGAGAAAAAGACAAGAGAGAGAGAAAAAAAACAAATCTGCAATTGTAGTAAGAGATTTCAATATTCCTCCCAGTGATAGAAAAGAAGGAATATACAGAAAATCAGAAAAGATACAGAATATTTGAAAACATTCAATAAATATAGGTTGAAGAAAATAACACCTTATTTATAAATATAAATATAAATAGCAAACTGTTTATTTAGATACCTTTCTAATTTGGAGAAAAGAGTGAACACACTGTTATCTAATTTATATCACAATGTTAATCTCCTTGCAGAAAAGATTATATGTCACACGCTGTAATAAAAATAGTAGCTAAAGAAACCAGTGATAATTTAAGCATTACAACAAAACACTTTTACTAGTTAAGATAAAATGCTTATAAGACTGCATACTTCTCATTTCATATATCTCTAATAGCATTTTCAACTTATATTACTTTATTTGGTCTACAGAAAAAGTAAATTACACACAACTAACCATGCAATATTACTGAGACTTTACTCTGGTCTCCAAACTCCTATTCTATTCCTTCCCCACTCTCCTGCCATCATCAATGCCATGGCCCCATTTATTTTCAGAGTCAACCTGTACAACCCAGATTTTTGTAATCAGGCACAAAAGAGTATCATAGGGTTAATTTCCAGAATCATTTACCTAGAAAAATGTAAGGTTTAGAGTTTGTGTTTTTTTGTTAACAAAAAGTTTGTGAATTTACATGTTTGTATGTTTATCTATGTATCTGTACATGATTTTGCATAGACTAAATCTGAAAACACTGACAAAATCTCTTAATAGTGCTTCCTTTTTTTATATTTGGGTACTTATGTAAGTTTGCCAACTCTTTTATTATCAGTTTCCCTTCAGAAATGAGTCAATGCTATATTTAATTCCACAGTCCAAAAAATAAACCAAGGAGTTAAATATAAAATGTTCTAAATTTAGGATTTCAGTTTTGAGAAAATAGTAAAGTTAAGTAATGTGATATAATTAAGATACATATAATTTTATTTGTGATTTCTGAAATAAAGTATGCACACTAAAATATTAAACCTACAAAATTAATAACATGAAAAATAAATCCCCCATTGTCCTGTCTGCAGTTTCCCATTTTCTGTATGCAGAAGCAAAAACTAACCTTATCTAAGCCTCAATATTCTCAGCTATAAAATTTGGATAATAATCACTAATAATTTAATCACAGTAAGTGGAAATTAACGTAACTATGGTAAAATAGAGCAGACAAAACTCATGATTGTGATGCTCAATGTTCTTGTATTTTCTCTGAGCCACTTATCTTTTTCACATGGGTTAGTTCAACTGTGTCATGTTAACTAATCATAGTGATTATTACTGCTACTTAATACATGTGTATAGTCTTTGTCATCATCAATTATCTACCGAAGCATCATCATTATCTCATCTATATTATCATTTAATATACATATAAAATATAGGAAGCTTGCAACACACCTTACTCTTAGGCTATTTTATCATGTATCATTTATAAACCTGTAATATCTGTTGTGTTATACTATTTGCTTGAAATGGTCATTGTATTTTAAATAAATAAATAATGAGAGAGAGAGAGAACATCTTTTGCATATACTCACATATTCACTATTTATTATTTCTGGTGATTTTCATTTAATCCTGTATATTGAAATTTCCTTTAAGGTAGATATTCTATCAATGAAGTATCATAACTTTTACCTGAAAATGCCTTTATTTCACTTTCACTTCTGAAACAATTTCTGTGGATATGGAATTCTCTCTTTAGAGTTATTTTCTTTCAAAACTTTAAAAGTATTGTTTCACTGTCATTTAGCCACAACTGTTTCTGATAAGAAATCAACCCTATTTTGGATCATTGTTCTCTTACATGTACTATCACAATATTCCTAGGCTACTATAAATATTTTATCTTTTTTTTTTTAACATCTTTATTGGAGTATAATTGTTTTACAGTGTTGTGTTAGTTTCTGCTGCATAACAAAGTGAATAAGCTATATGCATAAGTATTATCCCCATATTCCATCGCTCTTGCGTCTCCCTCCCACCCTCCTTATCCTACCCATCTAGGTGGTCACAAAGCACTGAGCTGATCTCCCTGTGCCATGCAGCTGCTTCCCACTAGCAACTTGTTTTACATTTGGTAGTGTATATATATCAAAGCTACTCTCTCACTTCGTCCCAGCTTACCCCTCCCCCACCACCCATGTCTTGAAGTCCATTCTCTACGTCTGTGTCTTTATTCCTGTCCTCCCCCAAGGTTCATCAAAACCATTATTTTTTTTTAGGTTCCATATATATGTGTTAGCATATGGTATTTGTTTTTCTCTTTCTGACTTACTTCACTATGTATGACAGACTCTAGGGCCATCCACCTCACTACAAATAACTCAATTTCATTTCTTTTTATGGCTAAGTAATATTCCATCGTATATATGTGCTACATCTTCTTTATTCATTCATCTGTCGATGGACACTTAGCTTGCTTCCATGTCCTGGCTATTGTGAATAGTGCTACAAAGAACACTGTGGTACATGACTCTTTTTGAATTATGGTTTTAGCAGGGTATATGCCCAGTAGTGGGATTGCTGGGTCATATGGTAGTTCTATTTTCAGTTTTTTAAGGAACCTCCATACTGTTCTCCATAGTGGCTGTATCAATTTACATTCCCACCAACAGTGCAAGAGGGTTCCCTTTTCTCCACACCCTCTCCAGAATTTATTGCTTGTAGATTTTTTGATGATGGCCATTCTTACTGGTGTGAGATGATACCTCATTGTAGTTTTGATTTGCATTTCTCTAATGATTAGTGATGTTGAGCATCTTCTCATGTGTTTGTTGGCAAACTGTATATCTACTTTGGAGAAATGTCTATTTAGGTATTCCACCCATTTTAGGATTGGGTTGTTTGTTTTTTGATATTGAGCTGCCTCAGTTGGTTGTATATTTTGGAGATTAATCTTTTGTCAGTTGCTTCGTTTGCAAATATCTTCTCCCATCCTGAGGGTTGTCTTTTCGTCGTGTTTACGGTTTCCTTTGCTGTGCAAAAGCTTTTAAGTTTCATTAGGTCCCATTTGTTTATTTTTGGTTTTATTTCCATTTCTCTAGGAGGTGGGTCAAAAAGGATCTTGCTGTGATTTATGTTATAGAGTGTTCTGCCTATGTTTTCCTCTAAGAGTTTTATAGTGTCTGGCATTACATTTAGGTCATTAATCCATTATGAGTTTATTTTTGTGTATGGTGTTAGGAACTGTTCTAATTTCATTCTTTTACATGTATCTGTCCAGTTTTCCCAGCACCACTTATTGAAGAAGCTGTCTTTTCTCCATTGTATACTCTTCCCTCCTTTAGAAAAGATAAGGTGACCATATGTGCGTGGGTTTATCTCTGGCCTTTCTATCCTGTTCCATTGATCTTTATTTCTGTTTTTGTGCCAGTACCATACTGTCTTGATTACTGTAGCTTTGTAGTATAGTCTGAAGTCAGGGAGCCTGATTCCTCCAGCTCCGTTTACTTTCTCAACATTGCTTTGGCTACTGGGGGTCTTTTGTGTTTCCATAGAAATTGTAAAATTTTTTGTTTCAGTTCTGTGAAAAATGACATTGGTAGTTCGATAGGGATTGCATTGAACCTGTAGATTGCTTTACGTAGTATAGTCATTTTCACAATGTTGATTCTTCCAATCCAAGAACATAGTATATCTCTCCATCCGTTTGTATCATCTTTAATTTCTTTCATCAGTGACTTACAGTTTTCTGCATACGGGTCTTTTGTCTCCTTAGGTAGGTTTATTCTTAGGTATTTTATTCTTTTTGTTTCAAAGGTAAATGGGAGTGTTTCCTTAATTTATCTCGCAGATTTTTCATCATTAGTGTATAGGAATGCAAGAGATTTCTGTGCAGTAATTTTGTATCCAGCTACTCTACCAAATTCACTGATTAGCTCTAGTAGTTTTCTGGTAGCATCTTTAGGATTCTTTAGGTATAGTATCATGTCATATGCAAACATTTACAGTTTTACTACTTCTTTTCCGATTTGGATTCCTTTTCTTTTTATTCTCTGATTTCTGTGGCTAAAACTTCCAAAACTATGTTGAATAGTAGTGGTGAGAGTGGGCAACCTTGTCTTTTTCCTGACATTAGAGGAAATGGTTTCAGTTTTTCACCACTGAGAACGATGTTGGCTGTGGGTTTGTCATATATGGCCTTTATTATTTTGAGGTAGGTTTCCTCTATGCCTATTTTCTGGAGAGTTTTATCATAAATGGATGTTGAATTTTGCCATAAGCTTTTTCTGAATCTACTGAGATGATCATATGATTTTTCTCCTTCAATTTGTTAATATGGTTTTTCACACTGATTCATTTGTGAATATTGAAGAATCCTTGCATTCCAGGGATAAACCCCACTTGATCATGGTGTACGATCCTTTTAATATACTGTTGGATTCATTAAATCCAACAGTACTGGATTTACTGTATTATATTTTGCTACTATTTTGTTGAGGATTTTTGCATCTATGTTCATCAGTAATACTGGCCTGTAGTTTTCTTTTTTGCTGACATCTTTGTCTGCTTTTGGTATCAGGGTGATGGTGGCCTTGTAGAATGAGTTTGGGAGTGTTTCTCCCTATATTTTGGAAGACTTTGAGAAGGATAGGTGTTAGCTCTTCTCTAAACGTTTGATAGAGTTCGCCTGTGAAGCCATCTGGTCCTGGGCTTTTGTTTGTTGGAAGATTTTTAATCACAGTCTCAATTTCACTGCTTGTGATTCATCTGTTTATATTTTCTATTTCTTCCTGGTTCAGGCACGGAAGGTTGTGCTTTTCTAAGAATTTGTCCATTTCTTCTAGGTTGTCCATTTTATGGGCATATAGTTGTTTGTAGTAATCTCACATGATCCTTTGTATTTCTGCAGTGTCAGTTGTTACTTCTCCTTTTTCATTTCTAATTCTGTTGATTTGAGTCTTCTCCTTTTTCTTGATGAGTCTGGCTAATGGTTTATCAATTTTGTTTATCTTCTCAAAGAACCAGCTTTTAGTTTTATTGATCTTTGCTATCATTTCCTTCATCTCTTTTTCATGTATTTCTGATCTGATCTTTATGATTTCTTTTCTTCTGCTAACTTTGGGGGTTTTTTTGTTCTTCTTTCTCTAATTGCTTTAAGTGTGAGGTCAGGTTGTTTATTTGAGAAGTTTCTTGTTTATTGAGGTAGGATTGTATTGCTATAAGCTTCCCTCTTGGAACTGCTTTTGCTGCATCCCACAGGTTTTGAGTCGTCGTCGTGTTTTCATTGTCATTTGTTTCTAGGTATTTTTTGATTTCCTCTTTGATTTCTTCAGTGATCTCTTGGTTATTTAGTAGCGTACTGTTTAGCCTCCATGTGTTTGTATTTTTTACAGTTTTTTCCCTGTAATTGCTATCTAGTCTCACAGCATTGTGGTCGGAAAAGATACTTGATACGATTTCAATTTTCTTAAATTTACCAAGGCTTGATTTGTGACCCAAGATATGATCTATACTGGAGAATGTTCCATGAGCACTTGAGAAGAAAGTTGTATTCTGCTGTTTTTGGATGGAATGTCCTATAAATATCAATTAAGTCCATCTTGTTTAATGTATCATTTAAAGCTTGTGTTTCCTTATTTTCATTATGGAAGATATTTCCATTGGTGAAAGTGGGGTGTTAAAGTCCCCTAGTATTATTGTGTTACTGTTGATTTCCCCTTTTATGGCTGTTAGCATTTGCCTTATGTATTGAGGTGCTCCTATGCTGGGTGCATTAAATATTTACAATTGTTATATCTTCTTCTTGGATTGATCCCTTGATCATTATGTAGTGTCCTTCTTTGTCTCTTGTAATAATCTTTATTTTAAAGTCTATTTTGTCTGATATGAGAATTGCTACTCCAGCTTTCTTTTGATTTCCATTTGCATGGAATATCTTTTTCCATCCCCTCACTTTCAGTCTGTATGTGTCCCCAGGTCTGAAGTGGGTCTCTTGTAGACGGCATATGTACGGGTCTTGTTTTTGTATCCATTCAGCTAGTCTATGTCTTTTGGTTGGAGCATTTAATCCATTTACATTTAAGTTAGTTATTGGTTATGTATTTCCTATTACCACTTTCTTAATTGTTTGGGGTTTGTTTTTGTAAGCCTTTTCTTTCTCTTGTGTTTCCTGCCTAGAGAAGTTCCTTTAGCATTTGTCGTAGAGCTGGTTTGGTGGTGCTGAATTCTCTTAACTTTTGCTGTCTGTAAAAGTTTTAATTTCTCTGTCGAATCTGAATGAGATATTTTCTGGGTAGAGTAATCTTGGTTGTAGGTTTTTCCCTTTCATCACTTTAAATATGTCCTGCCACTCCCTTCTGGCTTGCAGAGTTTCTGCTGAAAGATCAGCTGTTAACCTTATGGGGATTCCATTGTAAATTATTTGTTGTTTTTCCCTTTCTGCTTTTAATATTTGTTTTTGAATTTAATTTTTGATAGTTTGATTTATGTTTCTCGGTGCGTTACTCTTTGGTTTCAACCTGTGTTGTACTCTCTGTGCTTCCTGGACTTGATTGACTATTTCCTTTCCCATGTTAGGGAAGTTTTCAACTATAATCTCTTCAAAGATTTTCTCAGATCCTTTCTTTTTCTCTTCCTCTTCTGGGACCCCTATATTTCAAATGTTGGTGCATTTAATCCTGTTCCAGTGGTGTTTGAGACTGTCCTCAATTCTTCATTCTTTTTTCTTTATTCTGCTCCCTGCCAGTTATTTCTACCATTTTATCTTCCAGGTCACTTACCTGTTCTTTTGCCTCAGTTATTCTGTTATTGATTCCTTCTAGAGTATTTTTAATTTCAGTAAGGTGTGTTGTTCATCACTGTTTCTTTGCTCTTTAGTTCTTCTAGATCCTTGTTAAATGTTGCTTGTATTTTCTCCATTTTGTTTCCGAGATTTTGGAATCTTTACTATCATTACTCTGAATTGTTTTTCAGGTAGGTTGCCTATTTCGTATTTATTTATTTGGTCTTGTAGGTTTTTACCTTGCTCCTTCATCTGTCACACATTTTTTTGTTTTTTATGGGTGGTGCTGTATTCTTGTCTTACTGGTTGTTTGGCCTGAGACATCCAGCACTGGAGTTTTGCAGGCAGTTGGATAGAGTTGGGTCTTGGTGCTGAGATGAGGACCTTCTGGAGGCCTCACTCCTATTGATATTCCCTGGGGTCTGAGTTTCTCTGTTAGTCCAGTGGTTTGGACTTGGAGCTCCCACCACGGGACCTCAGGCCCAACCTCTGGCCTGGGAACCAAGATCCCGCAAGCTTCATGGCATGGTAAAAAAAAAAAAAAAAAAAAGGAAGAAAGAAAAAGAGGAGCAGTACAAAATCAAAGAAAAAAATAACAAAATAAAATTAGAAACTTAAAAAATATATTAGGAAAAATAAAACTATAATTGAAACAACTGCAACAACATAAAATAAAACCACAACAGAAAAAAGAAAAAAAACATGGGGGGGGGGGAACAAGCCAAAAGGAGAGAACAATAACAAAGTATAAAGAATAAAATAAAATAAAATTACAGAAATAAAAGATTTATTAGGAAAAATAAAAATATAGAAGAATCAACAACAAGGTGTTAACAAGGTAAAACAGAATCCCAATCTAAAAGAGGAAGAAAGAAAAAAAAAAGCACTGGCTCCGTTCCTTTCTGTTCCCTCACACCCCTCCCCCACCTTCTCTCCCAGGGTCTCCCTCCATCAATGCTGGACCCCTAACTGTGGGTGGGTCTCTCTGGGTGTAGGAACTCCTCCCCTCCCCCAGTCACCCCTCAGGGATGACGGTCCTGGAGGTCCGGCCTTTATTTTTGCTCCCCCTTCCCTCCCTCCCACTCCCTCAGGACCTGCACAGCTGGAGAGGGCCTAGGTGGGCAGAGGATCAGGCCCGGGATCTTAGCAGGTTCCTGGGGGCCCAAGTGGGCAGGGGAAACCTGGCCATGCTCCCTTTTGATCTTCTGCCCTCCCAATGGCTCCCCAATTTCCCCCTTCGGGCGTGGGATCCCTTCCCCTTCCCCTCCCCCAGAGGCTCCTCAGGGGTGCCAGTCTCATCCCGCCTCCACTTTTCCTCCCCCTTCACTCCCCCCAAGCCCAATGTCCTACCCAGTCACTGAGGGTTCCTCCCATGCCCTTAGCTGTCCCTGGTCCCCCACCGGTGCCTGGTAGGTGCCCTAGTTGTGAGGAGACACGAATTCCGTGTCCTCCTAGTATGCCATCTTGACTCCACCCCCATCTTTATTTTTAATTTCAACATTTAGTGATGTGTATAGGTATGATGTTTGTTGTATTTATGCTTATGTGCTGTTGTGTTGAGCTTCTTGGAGCTATAAATTGGGACATTTCACCCATTATTTCTCAAATTTTTTTTCCCCTCATTATACATTCTCCCTCTTCTCTCCTTCAGGAACTCCAGTTATACATATAATGTAGCATTTGATGTTGTCATACAGGTTTATAAGGCTTTTTAAGCTTTTTTTTCAGTTTTGTCCTGTGTTCTTCAGATTACATAATTTTTATTCATCTATCCTCAAGTTCATTGACCATTTCTGCCATTGCCATTCTCCTCTTAAGCTTTTCTAGTTTTTTCTTTTTTATCAGTTATTGTACTTTTTAGCTCTAGAATTTCTACTTGGTTTTTTTTTAATAGTTTCTATGTTTTTACTGATATTCTGCCTCTGTTAACTTACTGTGTATATATTTTCCTTTAAATATTTGAATACATTTGTAGAAGTGGCTCTTAAGTTCTTATGTGTTAATTATGACCTCTGGTTACCTCTGACTTGTTTTCTATTAAAAGTTCATTTTCTTGAATATAGGTCATATATTTCTATACTTTCACATGTCCTTAATTATATATTGAATTTTATGAACGTTAAGTTTCAGAAAAACTACACTGTGTTAAGTTCCTCTGAAAATTTGTTTTTACAGGCAGTTAACTTGGTTGTACTCACATTCTAATTTCTGTGTCCTCTGAGTGGTAAGCCACTGAAATCTGTGCACAATTCTTTTGGCTTCTAAGTGCTAGATTTTTACCATGCCCTGTTAGGTCTTACCTAGACACACATAGCTGAGTACTACTCCAATGACTGGGATGAATTAAATGTAGATTTTTGGTATCATTCCTTCTTTCACTCTCCTACCTGGACCCAGCCCATACTTGCTGGCTGTTCTTGCAACTCCAGCACTTTTGAACCTCAAGCCAGTAAGCTGTATCTTTTTGCTATCCTAGCAAGATTGGGGAAATTGCAATTCATCTGTCTAGATATATTTTGCTCTGGTTTCTCTCAGCTTTTGATCACTTTTTAGTACCTTCAAAGAGCAGTTTCATATATTTTGTTGAGATTTTCTTTTTCTTGTTTTTTCCTGCAGAAAGTCTGACCAAGCCCCTCTCTATTTCCAGAATCCAGAAAAGTTACTCTTCTATTCCTAGAAGCCAGAAGCTTGTTTCATTTATTTTAGAATTAAAAGTCAATCTTTCCCAACTTTCTTATGTGGCTTGTTGTGTACGTAACTGTGAGAATTTCTTAAATGCTAGAATTTGAACTCATATCTATGATGTTTTTACATTTTTGTGTGTATGTGTAAAATGTTACATTTTGCAAGGTACAAGAGTATATTAGTTGATGAAATGCATATGTTGTTGTGGTTTTACTAGTATTTCTTCACCTTCCCAAGAGCTTTAACTATTTCCTGCTAAATTCACTGACATTTTTCTGATCTCTGGAATATAGATTTTGCTGTTGATCTTAATATTTTCTCTGAAAAAATATAGTCAAAACCAGACTATTAGAATAGATTTTTGTTTCTAATAAAAATGGGGATTTTCATATGGTCCATTGGTTCAGTCTCCTTTTGTCATTCTTGACTATAAAGTTAGCATTAATGTAATTGTATGAAAGTTTTTAGTTAGATTCCAGACTTTTAGCACTTCTAAAGGGAGAGAGAAAGTAAGAAATAGAGATGAAAGTGATTTTTTTAAATAACAGCTCTGCGAAAAGAATTGAAGCACAGAGTA